>NC_059354.1:5990000-6290000 GCF_019703515.2 Myxocyprinus asiaticus | reverse complement strand
GTTTTTCTCATTAAGAAAAGCTCATAATTTGCCTTGTCAAGATACAGTGGAAGGATTGTAAGATATTATTTTAATAAATAGCAAACCAAACATCAAACAATAGCGCTGACTGATCCTAAAGTATTCACTGAGATCATTGTACAGCTGAAAAGATCATGAAAATCATTTTACAAAAAATGTATTTGTGAGGTTTGAAATGGTAAAACAATAGACATACTGTAGTGTTCAAAATGAAGACAAAAGGTCTTTAGATTTAGTGTAACGTTTCCATAGTGAATTTGCTGAACTCCACCTGTGGTTCCTCTGCTATGACACCTGTGCAAAATTATTACTGACCGCTGCCACACCAGTTGCTTATAAGTCATAGACCAAAATGGCTCAGAAAAGTGTAGATAGGTTTGAAGAAATCTCAAGCAGATTTAGCTAGCAGATGATACTTAATTTGATATTTTGTTATCTAAAATCTAAAGTGTGACTTAAGTGCCCAAATACTTTTTGGGAAATTGTATGCTTATAACAGACGAATAGAAATTTCCTTTTGACAAGTCGCACACATATTATAGCATAATTATTTGTCAGCATGTTATTTTTATTGTAACAAAAATAAATAAATAAATAAATATAAATTTCTTTTTTGACAAGTTGCACACGTAATAGCAGCTTTAATATATATCTACTGTATATACACTACCGGTCAAAAGTTTTGAAACACATTCTTATAATTTTTTTTCTTCACATTTTAGAATAATAGTAAAGTCATCAAAACTATGGAATAACATAAATGGAACTATGGGAATTATGTTGTGACAAAATCCAAAATAAATCAAAACTGTGTTATATTTTAGCATCTTCAAAGTAGTCACCCTTTGCCTAGAATTTGCAGACATGTACTCTTGACATTTTCTCAACCAACATCTTGAGGTATCACCCTGGGATGCTTTTTAAACAGTACTGAAGGAGTTCCCATCTATGTTGGGCACTTATTGGCTGCTTTTCTTTATTAATATTTTTTTATTTTTATTACATTTTAATTTTGTAATGAAATAAATTTATATGATGGCACAATTATATTTTTGTCTACAAAACTTATTTCAAACATTTAAGCATACGCCTTCAGATCAAAAGATTTTTAAGATCATGAAACATTTCAGTCAAGTTTTTTATATATATATATATACACTATATTGCCAAAAGTATTCGCTCAACCATCCAAATAATTGAATTCAGGTGTTCCAATCACTTCCATGGCCACAGGTGTATAAAATGAAGCACCTATGCATGCAGACTGCTTCTACAAACATTTGTGAAAGAATGGGCCGCTCTCAGGAACTCAGTGAATTCCAGCGTGGTACTGTGATAGGATGCCACCTGTGCAACAAGTCCAGTCGTGAAATTTCCTTGCTACTAAATATTCCACAGTCAACTGTCAGTGGTATTATAACAAAGTGGAAGCGATTGGGAATGACAGAAACTAAAATGACAGAGCGGTGTCAGCGGATGCTGAGTTGCATAGTGCGCAGAGGTCGCCAACTTTCTGCAGAGTCAATCACTACAGACCTCCAAAGTTCATGTGGCCTTCAGATTAGCTCAAGAGCAGTGCATAGAGAGCTTCATGGAATGGGTTTCCATGGCCGAGCAGCTGCATCCAAGCCATACATCACCAAGTGCAATGCAAAGCTTCGGATGCAATGGTGTAAAGCACGCCACCACTGGACTCTAGAGCAGTGGAGACGCGTTCTCTGGAGTGACGAACCACACTTCTCCATCTGGCAATCTGATGGACGAGTCTGGGTTTGGCGGTTGCCAGGAGAACGGTACTTGTCTGACTGCATTGTGCCAACTGTGAAGTTTGGTGGAGGGGGGATTATGGTGTGGGCTTGTTTTCAGGAGCTGGGCTTGGCCCCTTAGTTCCAGTGAGAAGAACTCTGTATGCTTCAGCATACCAAGAGATTTTGGACAATTCCATGCTCCCAACTTTGTGGGAACAGTTTGGGGATGGCCCCTTCCTGTTCCAATATGACTGCGCACCAGTGCACAAAGCAAGGTCCATAAAGACATGGATGAGTGAGTTTGGTGTGGAAGAACTTGACTGGCCTGCACAGAGTTCTGACCTCAACCCAATAGAGCACCTTCGGGATGAATTAGAGCTAAGACTGTGAGCCAGGCCTTCTCGTCCAACATCAGTGTCTGACCTCACAAATGCGCTTCTGGAAGAATGGTCAAAAATTCCCATAAACACACTCCTAAACCTTGTGGAAAGCCTTCCCAGAAGAGTTGAAGCTGTTATAGCTGCAAAGGGTGGGCCGACGTCATATTAAACCCTATGGATTAAGAATGGGATGTCACTTAAGTTCATATGCGTCTAAAGGCAGATGAGTGAATACTTTTGGCAATATAGTGTATATAGATATATATATATATATACCACAGGTCTGTTGAATGCTTGATTCTGAATGGTTGACGCATTCTAAGGTGTGCAATTATTTTTCAGTATTTTTCAGTATACTTCGGCTATGAAGTAGTATCAGGTCTTGGGCGTATATCAGTTCCATATCACTTTGCCAAATTTATGAGCCGTACAGGCTACCACAACAAAATAACCAATTAATCCAAAGACATTGGTTAAGTTACGGCAAACAATATCTAAATGTATTTAAATTTCAGTTGAATAGCGCCCTTGCACTCCCTCTCTCTCTCTTTCGCTTTCATTTCACCCATACTCACGCACACTGACACACATACTGTACACACACGCACACAAATGCACATGCTCGTGCACACACACACATACACATACACACACACACATAGAGACTTGAGTCTGGACTTGATCAATAATTTTTTTTTAAAAACTCTGATAAATTCCTAAATAAGTTTCTATATAATCCAAAATAACTTAATATCTGAGGAAAGCACCCTCACGCTCCACCTCTCTCTCCCTCCCTCTCACACACAGATAGACACACACACACACATACTCGAGAGCCGGACACATAACTGTGATGTCAGTGGATCCCCACGACTTAATAATATAGTTGTTTAGCAATGGGAAAGTGATATACAGGAATGGTGACACTAAGAAATATACCAAAACTTATATCAAATCAAATCAAAATCAAATCACTTTATTGTCACACAGCCATATACACAAATGCAATTGTGTGTGAAATTCTTGGGTGCAGTTCCGATCAACATAGCAGTCATGACAGTGATGAGACATATACCAATTTACAATAACATCAAATTAACACAACGCAATTTAAAGTCTAATATACACATAATTACACACAACACAATATACAAATAATAACATACACTGTACAGTATACAATACACACAATATAGATGCACATTATTCAATAAAAAAAAGTATATATAGTAGTATATATAGAATGTACAGTAGGTTGTATTGTACTGTATTGACATTCAGGCTGTCGGTTGATAGTAAGTTGTTAAGAGAGAATATAATATAATAATAATATAATTTATGACAGTCCGGTGTGAGATATAAGGGTAATAAAGTGCAGTGCTGATGTATTTTGATCGTGGGAGATCAAGAGTTCAAAAGTCTGATTGCTTGGGGAAGAAGCTAACATGAAGTCGGCTGGTGCGGGTCCTGATGCTGCGATACCGCCTGCCTGATGGTAGCAGTGAGAACAGCCCATGGCTCGGGTGGCTGGAGTCTCTGATGATCCTCCGAGCTTTTTTCACACACCACCTGGTATATATGTCCTGGAGGGAGGGAAGCTCACCTCCGATGATATGTCTGGCAGTTCACACAACCCTTTGCAGGGCTTTGTGTTTGTGGGCTGTGCTATTGCCATACCAGGCAGAGATGCAGCCAGTCAGTGTGAGGATGTGGGGGTTCATTCCAAACTTCCTCAGCCGTCTCAGGAAGAAGAGGCGCTGATGAGCCTTCTTCACAACGACTTCAGTGTGGATGGACCATGTGAGTTCCTCAGTGATGTGGACACCCAGGAACTTGAAGCTGCTGACTCTCTCCACTGGTGCTCCATTGATGGTGATGGGACTGTGTTCTCTGACTTTTCTTCTGAAGTCCACCACAAGCTCCTTTGTCTTACTGACGTTGAGGGAGAGGTTGTGCTCCTGACACCAGTGTGTCAGAGTGTGCACCTCCTCTCTGTAGGCTGTTTCATCATTGTCAGTGATCAGACCTACCACCGTCGTATCATCAGCAAACTTAATGATGGCATTGGAGCTATGTGTTCCCACACAGTCATGTGTGTACAAGGAATGCAAGAGTGGGCTGAGAACACAGCCCTGCGGGGCTCCAGTGTTGAGGGTCAGTGATGAGGAGATGTTGCTGCCTATTCTAACCACCTGGCGTCTGCTTGACAGGAAGTCCAGGATCCAGCTGCACAGTGAGCTGTTTAAGCCCAGAGCCCGGAGTTTCTCATCAAAAAACTTGGTGATATCTCATAAAATATCTCATCAAATATCATCATACTCATCAAATATCTTGGTGATTTTGAAGTGATGTTTCTGTTGACGAGAGCTACAAACACAGGTAATCCAACATGCAATCTCTCAGTTTTCTTTCTTTCGTTCACTTTCATTCACTAAACAAATCTCTGTTGCTAGTGCTAAACTGACATTTTGGAACTAGTAACGAAGGCTTGGACAGTATCAAAGCAAGACGCTGAATCCGTGGCGGAAGAAAGTAGTTCTTATTATATTATTATTATATATATTATTTTTTATATTTTGGAAAGTTTTACATTAAAGTCAACATCAAATAAACAATGTACCCTATTTCCTTTATTAATACCTGGTCTTCCAAGATTCATTAGTGCACAAAAAATGTTAGGTTTCATCAAAATAACTCTAAAACAGCTTTCTTTCTCCACTGAGTTGAGCTATACAGTGCAGCTTGAGCACGCTCAAATAGACCTTATTCACAGCAGCGCCATCTTTGATTTTTAATGGGAATGACAACGAGGCTGTGAGGGATATACGTACAGTCTCTTCAATGGACTGTATAGTTTAAAGTGTTTTTGGATCGTTCCGAAGACAAACCACTGAAAAGAATATATATTTCAAAATATGTATTTGATTATGTAATGCAAACATTAAAGCTGCACAAAAGAAGTTTTTTTTTTTTTGTTTGTTTGTTTTTTTATAAAAATCAAAAATCAGTATTCTAAATCCTGTTAACATAATTTGTTCTTGCGTGTTAATGCCATCTCCATAAGCACAGAAATGAAGGATCGGCTGTGTAGTGTCAGCTGGGGATGATGCAGCTGTTTCAGAACAGCAGTGACAGCACAGCAAAGATTATTGGTTGTCAAGCTTTAATTAATTAAACGTTCCTCATGTGTTTACTAGGGTTGCCATGGTATACGGTGTTACCGGTTTTCACGGTACAAGGGACAACACCGGTGTGAAAGTTTATACCGGTGCAAACATTATGAATGGAACTTCCAATATCAATACAATAGCCTAACGAATAGAATAGCCTTAAATAAAGAATAGTTGCCTAATGAAGAGTTTGCGACCCATGAAAAATGAACCTAAATAACGCACTGAAAGCCAGATGTTCTTTACCAATGTATCAAATTACACAAGCAGCAAAGTACATGAACTGACAGAAGACATTTAATTGCAGGTAGCAAATATAATGTGCATGATGGGTAATTGTAAGATGTCTCGGAATCGTAATGACACAAGATATGCTGTTAGACACACAAACATGCGCTGTTTTTAAGAAAAGATGACAGAAAAGTTGTCTATGCGCATGTCTGACGCGCTGTTTGTTCGGAGGGTGCAGTCTCGTGGAACACTTCAAGGGTTCTCACTCTTTCTTTGTTTCAGTCTCCTGAATTTTTTTTTACAAGAATAGTATCGTCAATGTGAATGCTGCAAATGACCTCAGACATCTCAGTTCAGGAGGTGTTTTGAGTTCAGTTCGCTTTATTTCCACAGAGCAGTTCATTGTGAGCGCAACTCTGCAGCCTATACATCTGTGATTAAATCATACATTTTATATGATTTATATTTTATTGATTATTATCATCATTATAATTATTATGTTTACATTTAGAATTGTTTTTAGATCTTTAGATTAATTTGTATTAGTAATTTTCCGCCGTTGTCACAGACGGATATTTGCGTGATGGTAAATGAAAGGTTTTACATGCAAGTCTAGTGTTTACAGAAGTGTTTAATAGGCGTTTTCTGGTAAAGTTCCTGTAACTTTATCTGAGGATTTTCCAACATTGCTGTAGTTTCGGGGTTCCCTAAATGTGTGTCTCTAAGTGTGTATGTCTCACTGTTTTCTCAATTATTTTACCCCAGTCGCAGAAATGAGAAATGTTGTTATCACTTTTTACATTGCCCTTTTAGCAGCCAGTCAGAGTATACTCGTATACCTCATTTTTGTGAAGTTGCTTCAACTTTCGTTTTAAACCTGGAAGAACAAAATGGCTCAATTAAATGAAAAAATAACCACTTTCCCCTTAACAGTAAACATAATGAATGCTATCATTGTTTTCAGTGATGTGCAACCTGTATATATCTAAAAGCCACTTTAGGTAAAACGTCCATGTTAATTTGCAACAATATCTTTATTATAACTACAGCCTATAAAGGATAAGAACCGTAAAGACACAGAGAACATGAGGGCAATATACTGTATACAAAAGAACAAACAAGGTTAAAAAGACTTGGATAAAACACTCAAATAATTATACAAAATATGTAAAAAAAGAGTGTTTATCTTTTTCAAATGAAGTAATATTTTGCTTATAAATGTTTAATTAAATAGCATATCAATGTAAAAAAAGCATGTTATGACTGTTATGCAGGTGAATACCTCAAACCATGAGATGCATCTGCAGAGAAGATCAGTGCTGAAACACAACACAAAATTAAAAGGAACATTAAGAATCAAAATCAGAATGAGCTTTATTGCCAAGTATGCTTACACATACAAGGAATTTGTCTTGGTGACAGGAGCTTCCAGTACACAACAATACAAAAACAGCAACAAGACTTTTAAAAAATAATTAAAATTGAATAAAAAAAAAAATAGATCAATTATATGACACTGGCATATATACATACATACATATACACACACATACACACACACACACACACACACATACGTAGTGCAAATCTAAATACAAATCGGTTATATACAGTGCAAGGGAATGTAATGGCAGAAGAGGTAGGATGTGTTGGATAATATAAAAAGACTAAGCTGTTTTAACTGTTCATGAGATGGATATCCTGGGGGAAAAAACTGTTCCTGTGCCTGATGGTTCTGGTGCTCAGAGCTCTGAAGCATCAGCCAGAAGGCAACAGTTCAAAAAGGTAGTGGGCAGGGGCAACCAATAATCTTCTCAGCAGTCCGAACTGTCCTTTTGTAGTCTTCTGATATCCGATTTCATAGCTGAACCAAACCAGACAGTTACAGAAGTGTAGAGGACAGACTCAGTGACTGCTGAGTAGAACTGTATCAGCAGCGTCTGTGGCAGGTTGAACTTCCTCAACTGGCGAAGGAAGTACAACCTCTGCTGGGCCTTTTCGCAATGGAGTCAATGTGGGTCTCCCACTTCAGGTCCTGTGAGATGGTAATGCCTGGAACCTGAATGACTCCACTGCTGCCACAGTGCTGTTTAGAATGGTGAGGGGGGGACAGTGTTGGGGGGTTCCTCCTAAAGTCCACAATCATCTCCACCGTTTTGAGTGTGTTCAGCTCAAGGTTGTTTTGACTGCACCAGACAGACAACTGTTTAGCCTCCCTTCTGTATGCAGACTCATCGTCATCTCGGATGACGCCGATGACAGTGGTGTCGTTTGCAAACTTCAGGAGCTTGACAGAAGGTTCCTTGGCAATGCAGTCATTGGTGTAGAGGGAGAAGAGTAGTGGGGAGAGCACACATCCCTGGGGGGCACCAGTGCTAATTGTACATGTGCTGGAAGTGAATTTCCCCTGTCTCACAAGCTGCTACCTGTCTGTCAGAAAGCTGGTAATCCAACAGATAGATGTGGAAACAGAGAGTTGGTGTAATTTAATCCGGAGAATAGCTGGGATGATGGTGTTGAAAGCCGAACTGAAGTCCACAAAAAGGATCTTTGCATATGTCCCTGGTCTGTCCAGATGTTGCAGGATATGATGCAATCCCATGTTGACTGCATAATCCACAGACCTGTTTGCTCGATAAGCAAATTGAAGGGGATCTAGAAAGGGTCCAGTGATGTATTTCAGGTGGGCCAACACCAGTCTCTCAAATGACTTCATGACCACAGATGTCAGGGCGAAAGGTCTGTAGTCATTAAGTCCTGTGATTTTTGGTTTCTTTGGGATGGGGATGATAGTGGAATGTTTAAAGCAGCATGGGACTTCACACTGCTCCAGTGATCTATTGAAGATCTGTGTGAAGATGGGGGCCAGCTGGTTAGCACAGGATCTAAGACATGCAGGTGAAACGCCATCTGGTCCCTGTGCTTTCCTTATTCTTTGTTTTCGAAAGACATGGCACACATCATCTTCACAGATCTTAAGTGCAGGTTGAGTAGCAGGAGGGGGGAGGAGGGGGGTTGCAGGAGGTGTTGGTGTTTGTGTGAAGTGAAGGTCAGAGTGGGTGTGGGGTGTGAGATTGGGCCTTTAAAATCTACAGTAGACCACATTCAGGTCGTCAGCCAATTGTTGGTCCACTACAGGGTTGGGGGCAGGAGTCCTGTAATTCGTAAGTTGTTTCATGCCACTCCACACTGATGCAGGGTCGTTAGCTGAAAATTTGTTTTTCAGCTTCTCAGAGTATCTTCTTTTAGCCACTCTGATTCCCTTATTCAGTGTGTTCCTGAATTGTACAAGACTTTATCCCCAACTCTGTAAGCATACTCTTTGGCCTGACGAAGCTGCCTGAGCTCTGCTGTAAACCATGGTTTGTCATTGTTAAATGTTAAATAAGTCCTAATAGGAATGCACATATCCTCACAGAAACTGATATATGATGTATGATCTGTGAGCTCATCCAGATTGGTGTCTGCAGCTTCAGAAACACTCCAATCAGTGCAGTCAAAGCAGGCTTGTAGTTCCAGCTCTGCTTCGTTGATCCATTTCCTTACAGTCCTTACTACAGGTTTAGCAGATTTCAATTTCTGTCTGTAGGTTGGAAGAAGGTGAACCAGACAGTGATCAGATTGTCCCAAAGCTGCTCTAGGGACAGAGCAATATGCATCCTTTATTGTTGTGTAGCAGTGATCCAGTATATTTCTGTCTCTGGTTGAGCATGTAATGTGCTGTTTGTATTTGGGCAGTTCACGTGTGAGGTTTGCTTTGTTAAAATCCCCAAGAATAATAATAACTGAGTCCGGGTATTGTTGTTCCATGTCTGTGATTTGATCAGTCAGCTGTTGCAGCACAGCATTCAAACACACGTTTGGCACGATATATACACTCACCAGAATAAACGAGGAAAACTCCTGCAGTGAGTAGAAAGGATTACAGTTAATAAAGAGTGCTTCCAAATTAGGACAGCACATCTTCTTTAGTGTTGTTACATCTGTACACCAACTTTCATTGATGTAAAAGCATGTTCCACCGCCTCTCATTTTCCCTGTTAACTCCGCGATGCGATCCGCTCTGAACAGCTGAAAGCCCGGCAGATGTAACGCGCTGTCCGGAATGGCTTCACTCAGCCAGGTTTCTGTGAAGCAAAAGGCAGCAGAGTTTGAAAAGTCCTTGTTTGTACGGGTGAAGAGATGTAGTTCGTCCGTTTTGTTAGGGAGAGAGCGGAGATTCGCAAGATGAATGCTCGGCAGCGCTGTTCGAAATCCGCACCGACGGAGATTGACCAGCTCACCTGCTCGTCTCCCTTGCCTGCGTCTCCCAAACAACACAGCCACACCTCCAACTAAAATGTCCAGCAAAACGTCTGAATACTCAAATACTCAAAATCCGGGAAAAGATTGACTGGTATATACTGTTGAATGTTCAGCAGTTCGTCTCTGGTAAAACTGACTGGAAAAAGATTACTAAACACAGGACAAACAAACAAAAACAACAAAACAATAGGAGCGCTCCTCACCGAGGCGGCCATCCGCGGCGCCATCATGATGTACTGTCTTTGTTTAATGTTAACTTGTATTGAACATTAAGTGTTCAATACAAGTTAAGCTCAATCAGCAGCAATTGTGGCATAATGATGATTACCACAAAAAAATATATTTTGACTCGTCCCTCCTTTTCTTTAAAAAAGCACAAATCTGGATTACAATGAGGCACTTACAATGGAAGTGAATGGGGGCAAATTTTTGAATGTTAAAATACTTTTCAAAATTATAGCCACAAGACATAAACAATATGTGTGTTAACATGATTTTAGTGTGATAAAATCACTTACTAACCTTTTCTGTGTAAAGTTATAGCCAATTTAAGTGCTTTTATAAAATTACGAGCTTCAAATTTCTGCTTTTAAACCCTCCAAAAATTGGCCCCATTCACTTCCATTGTAAGTGCATCATTGTAACTGCTTTTTTTTAAAGAAAAGGAGAGATGAGCCGAATGTTTTTCTTTAATTATTTGATTTTTTTTTTTTTTTTTGGTAATCATCATTATGCAACAAATGCTGTCGATTGAACCCGAAATATTCCTTTAAATGTTCCTACACAAAGTACTAGCAATTTTAGGTTCAATCATAGATGTCGATAAAGAGCACAAAGTTCTGTAGTGCAGCTTTAAAATGCCGTTCTACTCGTGATTTGTGTGAAAGTGAATAAAAGTAATTGTTGTTATAGCACCTCATTACACCAGGAAACTTCTTCGTTACCCACAACGAGCCATGTAAAAATTATTTTGCAAAAATGTATTTGAAGTAATGTGTTTCCATGAGACCAGGTTGCATTAAAACACATTCTGACTTCCCCTCAAAGTGAGAATTACCTTTAAATGGAGAGAAAGACATAGAAAAAGAGAGATGAAGCTGTTGTACTCACTGAGCAATGAATTGACTGAAACTTTTGCACCACTGATCTGGTTGACGAAGTGTAGGAGACGGGTTCCTGCAGATACACACACACAAAGAGAGAGAACATGAATTAGAGGGAAACTAATGTATTGCATTGACCTCATTCACTGGTAAATAAATTACAAAACTAATAGGACAACTGTGTTTGTTTAGAACAAATGTCTGTTCACATTCACTTCTTCTAACACAAAGAAAATCTGAACACACACACACACACACACACACACACACACACACACTGTTCAGGTACAGAACTATGCCAAATGCTGCTATTCAGAAAAACTCCTCTAGTACAAAGGGCAAGAAATCCAATCCTTTCACTTCTGTAGTCTTACACACTCTCACAATCAATATGTTCTTTCCACCTCTCTATATACAATGACCACCACAAACATTTCCTTCTTCATTTAATCAGAGTTCAGATTAGAAATACAACATCATAATTTTTGTTAAGTGTTAGCATATTAGACAACATCAAATTTCCCCCAGTGATGGGGGAACGACCTCTGTGGTCGTGAGCACTGGCAGTGACTGGGGAATGACCTCCGTGGTCGTGAGCATGGGCAGTGATAGGGGAACGACCTCCGTGGTCGTGGACACAGGCAGTGATAGGGGAATGACCTCTGTGGTCGTGGACACAGGCAGTGATAGAGGAACAACCTCCGTGGTCGTGAGCATGGGCAGTGATAGGGGAATGACCTCCATGGTCGTAGACACAGGCAGTGATAGGGGAATGACCTCTATGGTCGTGGACACAGGCAGTGATAGAGGAACAACCTCCGTGGTTGTGAGCATGAGCAGTGATAGGGGAATGACCTCCATGGTCGTAGACACAGGCAGTGATTGGGGAATGACCTCTGTGGTCGTGGACACAGGCAGTGATAGGGGAATGACCTCAGTGGTCGTGGACACTGGCAGTGATAGGGGAACGACCTCAATGGTCGTGGACAGTGGCAGTGATAGGGGAACGACCTCCGTGGTCGTGGACACTGGCAGTGACTGGGAAGTAGGAGCCCTTCTTCTACTCTTCTGCTTCCAGATGGCCGTGAGCACATTTGTGGGCAACTCGGAAGGCGGAGCCATGGGAGGCTCGAAGGGCAGAGCAGTGGGAGGCTCGAAGGGCAGAGCCGTGGGAGGTGTGATGAAGGAAGGCTCCAGGGCCACCGAGGCGGGGGAGAAAGTGGTCTCCATTGATGGGAGCTCAGAGACCACTGGAACCATAGTGCCCCTCCCCTGAAAATACCTCTAGGGCTGGAGCTGGCTCTGGGATGGACGTGGCTTGCACCGCTGGTTCTGGGATAGACGAGGCTTGCAACGCTGGCTCTGGGACGGACGAGGCTTGCAACGCTGGCTCTGGGACGGACGAGGCTTGCAACGCTGGCTCTGGGACGGACGAGGCTTGCAACGCTGGCTCGTTGGCCATAGCAGGCGTGGGTGTTGGCTCGTTGGCCATGGCAGGCGTGGGCACTGGCTCGTTGGCCCTGGCAGGGCGTGAGCACTGGCTCGTTGGCCGTGGAAGGCCTGGAGCAAGGAACCATGGAAGGCCTGGAGCAAGGAGCCATGGAAGGCCAGGAAGAAGGAGCTGTGGAAGTGACGGCCACCCAGGGGGCATTCTCTGTAGGGGGAGAATTAATGTCCTCTTCCCCTACAGTGAGACACATAGTTTGAGAGCCAAATCCACATACTCACATAAAGTCCAGTGAAGATCAGCCTGAGGCATCTGTGCCCTTAATGCTTCATTTAGACTGGCTCTGAAAAATGACATCAGAGCGCAGTCATCATAGTGCACCACATTTGCCAGCTCAAGGAACTCACAGACACGATCCTCTAATTGACGGTCCTCTTGAGTGAGGAGAAGTATCTGGACAGCCACTAGATCCATTTGTGGGTCAGTTCTTCTGTAACGTGGTGGTGGTAATCTTGTAGAAAAGAGGCTTAGGATCTAATTGTAGGCTTTGTTTAATGAAGACAAGGAAGAAGGTAATACAATAAACATAGATGAATACAAATGAGCAAAATATATACATAAACGCTACAGCTTAACTTTAGAACATAAGAACAAGAACTGACCACGAGTGAATGAAACAAGAGGGTATATATATATATATATATATATATATATACACACAGATGACTGACTGATGAGGGAACAGGGAACAGCTGTGGAAGATGGAGGGTAGGTGAGTGTAATCAAAAGGTGCATGCTGGGAAGTGTAGTCCATGAACAAAGGGGAAAACTTAGTCTCTGAACTGAACTGAAGGTGAGGGGAAAAAACACAAGGCAGTTTGTGACAGTTTGACTGGAACCTGGATTAAAACAGATGAATATATTAGTTTAAATGAGTCCACCCCCTCAGATTATTGTTATAAACATGAGCCTCATCTGAAAGGTCGAGGAGGAGGTGTTGCTACAATTTACAGTGATATATTCAGTGTTACTCAAAGGTTTGGATATGTTTAATGCTTTTGAACTGATAATACTTAATGTGACATCGTCAGATATAAATAAAAAATATTTTTCGTCTTTTATTCTTGCAACAGTATATAAACCACCAGGGCCATATTCTGCATTCCTTCGAGAATGTTCTGATTTTCTGTCAGATTTAGTGGTTGCTGTGGATAGAGCTTTAATCGTCGGTGACTTCAACATCCACATGGATAACGAAAATGATACACTGGGATTAGCATTTATCGATATTCTCAACTTTCTTAGCAAACACCACTAACAATGACTGAAGCATGTCAAATTCCATTAGCTAACACATTTTTGAGTTTGTGCAGCAGAGAAACAATTCAATGTGTCTTCAGTTCTCCAGTAGAGCAGGTCGCATTTCAGATGTGCTGCTGTATAACAGTGAGGTGAATTTGTAAGTGTTTAAGTCTTTAAGGTGTATCATGTGGGCCAAGGACACCCTGGCCTCCTATTGGATGACAAGCGAGCTGCCCCTCCGAGAGTCTGGCAGGCAACATCTGTCCACAGAGCAGCCGAGTTATGAGAGCGAATAATCACTCTGTCAGCGACACTCAGACAGAGCCATTTATTAAGTCACACACACACACACACACACACACACACACACACACACACACACACACACACACACACTTTTACAGGCTCATCTATTAACACAAGCAGATCTCTGTGGCTGCTACAGTGTAAGGAAATGTAGGCACTGCCAGAGCTCAAACTCCTGGACAGTTTTAAGCCACATAAGAAAACATCATCATAGCTTGTAAGGGTGGCATGCTGAAAAATGCATTTTCCTAAAAAACATCTCATGACTGTGATTGTAAGACAAGATTTTCTACAATACAGAAGCCTCCACTAACTAAAAAAGTATAAAAAAATATATTTTTGGATATGGTGCCAAGCATGGTAATACTATGGTATTCTTTTAAGTGCTTGTAAGTACTATATAAATGTCATGGTATTTGAATTAGATAAACATCCAGCACCATGTCCATGATATACCACAGTGCCATCTCATAGCATAGGAAATAAAAATCCCAGAAGAGATCTCTTTAAATGAATATTCAGAATCCAATACAAATTAAGCTCAATCGACAGCATTGGTGCCATAATGCTGAATACAAAAATAAATAAAAAAATAAAATTAACTGGTTCCTCATTTTCTTAAAAAAAATAAAAAAATAAAGTAAAGTACAGTGAGGCACTTTTTTTTTTAGAGGGTTTAAAGACAGTAATGAGAAGCTTATAATTTTATAAAAGTACTAACATTGATAATTCTGTTAAGACTTACAATCTGAGCTGTAAAGTTGTTTAAATTGTCATTTTTACAGACATTGTAGAGTTTTAGGGTTTACAGAGTTGCGACGTCATGGCAATAAAGTTGTGAAATTGGATATAACTTTACACAGAAATGGTTAGTAAGCGGTTTTATCACACTAAAATCATTTAATTTAAACAGTGAGAATTTTACCGTTTACGGATTGGCCCATTTCCTTCCATTCCTGCCTCACTGTAAACCAGAATTTAGCTTTTTTAAGAAAAGGAAGGAAAATTCGTGGTAATCAACATTATGCCACAAATTCTGTTGATTGAGCTGAACTTGTATTGAACCTTTAATATCAAATAGTTTTCCTTAATAGCAATAAGATTAAATGGAAAGCAAACTGAAACTTTTGTGGAAGTCTCCTTTTTTTCAGATTTCTCTCCTGGGAAAAAAAAAAAAAAAAAAAGAAAAGAAAAAGAAATTAGCCCATCGCCCATGCTCATTACAAGCCACTCATAACGCAACGCATATCAGGTAAAGCAGCGCTGCAGTAGAGGGTTGCGTAAGTAAACGCATCTGCCTTGTGTTTTTCGCAGTGTGCGAATGTCAGCCTACAGTTTCTTGTATTATTAGTTGCTTTTTGCTTTCAGAACAATAGCCTATACTTACTTAATATATAGGCTTATGTACTGTATATGAAATATGTCTAAATATATAGTTACTGCTGAGATTATCAAGCTGTCATAGGTTACACTGACGGTGACAGTCAAATCAAAATAAATAAAGGTGCATACAATAATATTTTCTTCATTATAAAGTTTTACTCCTACAGAAATTAACAGTAATTTTGAAAGTATGTATAAAATCGATTACTAACATGAGATGAAGACTCCAGGTATAGGCCTATCAGTAGCCTAATAAAATATTTTTTTTATTCTGCATGGATGGGGTCTGTCTTTCTGCTTGTCTGTCTTTCTATCTGTCTATTTTTTTTGGGAGGGGGTGTGGCACAATGATTAAAAATTATCATCAAGATGGCGCCGCGGATGGCCGCCTCGGTGTGTAGCTCTTAAGTTCTTTTGTTGTTTTTGTTTGTTTGTCCTGTGTTTAGAAATATTTTTCGAGTCAGTTTTACCAGGGACGAACTGCTGAACATTCAGCAGCATATACCAGACAACCTTTTCCCGGTTTTTGAATATTCTGACGTTTTGCTGGACATTTTAGTCGGAGGCGCAACTGTGTTGTTTAAACGCGCTATGAGATGCAGGCGAGGGAGACGAGCAGGTGAGCTGGTCAGGCTCCGTCGGCGCGGCCTTCGAACAGTGCTGCCGAGCATTCATCTAGCAAATCTCCACTCTCTCCCTAACAAAACGGACGAACTACATCTCCTCACTCGTACAAACAAGGACTTTTCAAACTCTGCTGCCTTGTGCTTCACAGAAACCTGGCTGAGTGAAGCCATTCCGGACAGTGCGTTACATCTGCCGGGCTTTCAGCTTTTCAGAGCGGATCGCATTGCGGAGTTAACGGGGAAAACGAGAGGCGGTGGAACATACTTTTACATCAATGAAAGTTGGTGTACAGATGTAACAACGTTAAAGAGGATGTGCTGTCCTAATTTGGAAGTGCTCTTTATTAACTGTAAGCCATTCTACTCGCCGTGGGAGTTTTCCTCGTTTATTCTGGTGGGTGTGTATATCGAGCCAAACGCGTGTGTGAACACAGCGCTGCAACAGCTGACTGATGAAATCACAGACACAGAACAACAATACCCGGACTCAGTTATTATTATTCTTGGTGATTTTAACAAAGCAAATCTCACATGTGAACTGCCCAAATACAAACAGCACATTACATGCCCCACCAGAGACAAGAACATACTGGATCATTGCTACACAACACTAAAGGATGCATATTGCTCTGTCCCTAGAGCAGCTTTGGGACTCTCTGATCACTGTCTGGTTCATCTTCTTCCAACGTACAGGCAGAAATTAAAATCAACCAAGCCAGTAGTAAGGACTGTAAAGAGATGGACCAATGAAGCAGAGCGGGAACTACAAGCCTACTTCGATTGCACAGATTGGAGTGTTTTTGAGGCTGCAGCCACAGACCTGGGCAAGCTCACAGATACTGTTACGTCATATATCAGTTTCTGTGAAGATATGTGCATTCCTACTAGGACTTATTTAAAGTTCAACAACGACAAACCGTGGTTTACAGCAGAGCTCAGGCAGCTTCGTCAGGCCAAAGAGGATGCTTACAGGGGTCGGGATAAAGTCTTGTACAATCAGGCCAGGAACACACTGAACAAGGAAATCAGAGTGGCTAAAAAAGAAACTCTGAGAAGCTGAAAAACAAGTTTTCAGCTAACGACCCTGCATCAGTGTGGAGTGGCATGAAACAACTCACAAATTACAGGACTCCTACCCCCAACCCTGTGGTGGACCAACAACTGGCTGATGACCTGTATGTGTTCTACTGCAGATTTGAAAGGCCCAATCTCACACCCCACACCCACTCTGTCCTTCACTTCACACAAACACCAACACCTCCTGCAACCCCCCCTCCTGCTACTCAACGTGCACTTAAGATCTGTGAAGATGATGTGAGCCGGGTCTTTCGGAAACAAAAGACGAGGAAAGCTTCAGGCACAGATGGCGTCTCACCAGCGTGTCTTCGATCCTGTGCTAAACAGCTGGCCCCCATCTTCACACAGATCTTCAATAGATCACTGGAGCAGTGTGAAGTACCATGCTGCTTCAAACGCTCAATCATTATTCCTGTCCCAAAGAAACCAAAAATCACAGGACTTAATGACTACAGACCTGTCGCCCTGACGTCTGTGGTCATGAAATAATTTGAGAGACTGGTGTTGGCCTACCTGAAGAACATCACTGGACCCTTTCTATATCCCCTTCAATTTGCTTATCGAGCAAACAGGTCTGTGGATGATGCAGTCAACATGGGATTGCATCATATCCTGCAACATCTGGACAGACCAGGGACATATGCAAGGATCCTATTGTGGACTTCAGTTCAGCTTTCAACACCATCATCCCAGCTATACTCCAGAATATATTACACCAACTCTCTGTTCCCATGTCTATCTGTCAGTGGATTACCAGCTTTCTGACAGACAGGCAGCAGCTTGTGAGACAGGGGAAACTCACTTCCAGCACCTGTACAATCAGCACTGGTGCCCCCCAGGGATGTGTGCTCTCCACACTACTCTTTTCCCTCTACACCAGTGACTGCATCACCAAGGACCCCTCTGTCAAGCTCCTGAAGTTTGCAGACGACATCACTGTCATCGGCCTCATCCGAGATGATGATGAGTCTGCATACAGAAGGGAGGTTGAACAGCTGGCTGTCTGGTGCATTCAAAACAACCTTGAGCTGAACACGCTCAAAACGGTGGAGATGATTGTGAACTTTAGGAGGAACCCCCCAACACTGACCCCCCTCACCATTCTAAACAGCACTGTGGCAGCAGTGGAGCCATTCAGGTTCCTGGGCACTACCATCTCACAGGACCTGAAGTGGGAGACACACATTGACTCTATTGTGAAAAAGGCCTAGCAGAGGTTGTACTTCCTTCACCAGCTGAGGAAGTTCAACCTGCCACAGACGCTGCTGATACAGTTCTACTCAGCAGTCACTGAATCTGTCTTCTGCACTTCAATAACTGTCTGGTTTGGTTCAGCTACGAAATCAGCCATCAGACGACTACAAAGGACAGTTCGGACTTAAAGAACTATACACTTCCAGAATGAGGAAAAAGGCTGGAAAAATCACTCTGGACCCAACTCACCCTGCCCACTACCTTTTTGAACTGTTGCCTTCTGGCTGACACTTCAGAGCTCTGAGCACCAGAACCGTCAGGCACAGGAACAGCTTTTTCCCTCAGGCTATCCATCTCATGAACAGTTAAATTGCCCCATTGAGCAATAACTATGTGCAA
The DNA here is from genome assembly GCF_019703515.2 of Myxocyprinus asiaticus. Taxonomy (NCBI): domain Eukaryota; kingdom Metazoa; phylum Chordata; class Actinopteri; order Cypriniformes; family Catostomidae; genus Myxocyprinus; species Myxocyprinus asiaticus. The sequence goes on along the minus strand of NC_059354.1, from coordinate 6,271,308 downwards.
TACACAGTTTAGTCTTTTTTATATTTATCCAGCACATCCAACCTCTTCTGCCATTTCATTCCTCTGGGGAAAAAAAATGTGCACTGTACATAACAGATTTGTATTTTGCACTGTACATACAGATAACAGATTTGTATTAGATTTGCACTACGTATGTGTATGTGTGTATGTATGTATGTATGTGTGTGTGTGTCTGTGTGTGTATGTACGTATGTGTATAATTATTTTTTATTTTTTATTATTATCTATGTCTTGCTGCTGTTTTTGTATTGTTTTTGTATTGTTGCACACTGGAAGCTTCTGTCACCAAAACAAATTCCTTGTATGTGTAAGCATACTTGGCAATAAAGCTGACTGTGATTCTGATTCTGAAATGTGGATGCTCTGAAGCCAAAAGGGCATCAGTGCTGCATCCATTCATCTTGTGAACATAAAAGATGTTAACGCACATCAGTAAAGAATTGGTTCGTTTTGCCCCCAAAAGCGAACATGAGAAAATGCTTGTGCCTTGGTGTAATTTGAATGTGGGAAAAAAGCATCCTTCAAATATATTGTCACAAACCAGTTCCCAGGCTGCACTTGTGACATTATGCTGTAAAAAAAAACACATTCTCATTCAGATTACCCAATTTGGAATACCTTGTAACTGTTGCTAAGCCATCACACGGGCAGACAGAGGAATTAATGCATGATTCTCTATTGCAGAGCAACGAGTAACCACTATATGGCGCTCTTTGCTTACCTTTGGTGGCCGCCTTGCAATCAGCGGCACAGTGGAGGGAAGCCCTTGTGCCTCCATCATTGTGACTGACTGAATGGGGTTTAACAATGTTTGCCTGATTATATTTAGGCATAATGACTGTCATCTTGAAGTGTGCTTACAGCAGAAACATTTACAGAAAAACATCTCTTTCCTGGTGTTTTGAAAGGGAAAGAGTGTATGAACATTGGGGAAGAGCACTTGTGCTTATTGTACATCAAATTCTGATATGCCTGTCCCAAAACCCTTGGCCATGGGGACAGAGGCCAAATCAGGCAAATATAAAGAATGGGTCACTCTGAATGTGTTTACAGCAGAGAACGGCCCCAGCATTTATTATGGGGGGAACAGCATATGACATTTATGAGAGTGTGATTCGTGAATATTTGTGCTTATTATACATCAAATTATGTTATGCTTGTCCCCAGATCCTTGGCCATGGGGACAGAGGCCAAATCAGGCAAATATAAAGCATGGGTCACTCTGAATGTATTTACAGCAGAAAACGCCAGATAATCCATCTTCACTAGCATTAGAATGGGGAAGAATGTGTGAACATGGGAAAGAAATCAATAGAAGCTGGATTCAGAATGAGATGTTTTTTGTTGTTGTTGTTGTTGTTTTAATCCCCTCCCCAGTGTAAGTCTCGGGGGGAAATTGAGCCATAACCTACCTTTAATAGGCGAAGTTTTATACCAATTGGCCTCCATATGTGAATTTTGATACTAATTGGCCTCCATAGCTGCATTTTTTACCAATTTGCCTCCATATATTATGAACCAATGGTTTCTTATGACCTAGTCGATCATCCATACACGCTTAATCTCGAGTGTCCAATGCGTATCAAACGGCGGACTCGCATGAGGAGAAGCAAATGCGTGACGGACGAATTTGCGTCATTACTCAACGTTGATGTTTTCTTGAAAGGGAACCATGGCTAATTTTGTCCCGGATCAAACCTTACTCTCAACAACCCGACCGTCACTATGCCCAAATCACTTGGAGAAAATCAACCTATAATAACATTAATACTACTATTATAAGTAGTATTAAAGGAAATAATAAGATTGGAGATAGGAAACAGGATGGGAAAATCTGAGGCAAAAGGGGGACTCAAACCCAGGCCGTCCGTTCACCCCATTAACATAGACCTAACCAATAGTGTCATAAAAAGCAAATGTGAGATGACAGAGCATAAACCTTAATAACCCTTATCTGTTCTTTTAGTCTTAAATAAACAAAACTAATGTCCCTGCCCTAAACCCTAAACCTGAACCTAACTGATAGTGTCATAAAAGCTTGCTGCACACTTACTCCAGTGTTCCACATACAAAGTCCAATACTCAATCAGTCTAGCTACTGTGCAACTTAGTCACACTTGAACAAGCTTCTGAATGTTGGCTATTAAAGTTGGTTATTTAATGCAAACGTTAAAATGTATTGTCTTCTCAATCATACATTATCGTGAAAGTGTTTAAATGTAATAATATAGCATTCTTTGAGGAACAGAGCAGAAAGTAAGTATTTTGAACTGGCAAGCTGCATTTTTACTTGTGATATGTGTGGAAGTAATTTAAAGTCATTGCTGTTGTATTCATGTTACCAAGAAACCGTTGCAACATGTACAACGAGCCACGTAAAAATCATTTTGCACAAAATTATGTAAAGTAACGTGATTCCATGAGACAAGGTTAAAAATGTCAAAGTCTGCAATTAAAAGTCAGAGATTTGAATATGAACTTAAAGATCAAATTCATCCAAGATCAAATTATCCAAACTATGCTCTTCACATTCATTGTAAACCTTTATGCTCTTACTGCATGTCAACACTTGTCTCCTTTGTGTCTATTGTTATTTATCTAGGGTAATTTTTGGAGAAACATCTGAGAGAAAAGTTTAAACTTAAGGTAAACAAAACTGAGAACTCCATAAAGCCACCTGAGCCATGAAATAGCAGCCTCTGAGCAATAAAAATGTTCCTCTTGGATGGTATTTCCATCTGATACACTGTATCACTGTACCATGGAGTGTGAATTGTGTCAGGGCTCTTGAGGGCTCTATGTTTTTCACTCCTGGTACGGAATGTCCTGGGTTCAAATACAGTGCTTGGCTGCGTCAGAATATGCATACTTCCTTACTAAATAGTATGCCAAAAAAGTATGCCAATGGAGTAGGGTGTCCGTATCATCAGTATTCATAAACAGCAAGCGAGAAATACCCGGATGACCTACTACATGCAGCGAGATTTTGAAGTGTACATCGACTGGATGCCTTACTTCCCTATAATACCATGGGAGCAGAGGAGACGTCATATTCAAAACACTGAATTTATAACAAAATGGCTGTCAGGCTGATCATTTCAACTGTAAGTACTACAGTATATATACCATTAAAGTTGTTCCTTGTGCATAAATGGAGCTTGTTTAACAAAACTAGAGTATTTTATTTTTGCGGTTGTTGTTTTTACATCATATATTCAGGTCATGAGACAATGCCCATGTAAAAATACATGCTAGTATGTTACACATGTGATTCACGGGAGCCCCTTAATTCTTTAGGCCTTCCTTCTGTGTGAACACTGCACCCAGAGGACAACAAAATAGATGGGCACAATGTTCTAGTGTTGGTAAGAGCTCCACAATGAGAGGAAGTGGAACATTACCCTGTTCAGTGTCTGTTTATATTCATGATTCGCCTTATTGTTTAATGCAGTAATTTCGAGACAGATGTGAGTGTGGGTCTCTTATCTTTTAATATACATAACTTCTGCTTCAAGATTTCCTTCTTTTCCTCAATGACTCTTTATATAGTTTTGGCTTGATTGAAGTCTAAAACACAAATAAAGAGCAGTGCAGGGCGAAGGACAGGCATACTACTTTAAAAAACATCTTTCATCAGAAACTAGCAGCAAGAACAAAGCATCAGGCATATAAACCAACCCCTGCTAAACACAGTTTTGTATTTCAGCCGTAATCTGTCATTTTGGGCTGTTCGTAGTCATTTGCTGCTTTGATAGATATTCAGACAGCCAGTCCTCTCAAAAGAACAGATCAAAGGAAAATAACAGACTCCTTCAATGCAAAATATAATGCGCGCCTGCAGCCACCCGCTCGCCTTGATGTTGCAGTGCTGTAGAGAGCTGCTTATACATAACAAAGTGAAGGCAGCATCGCTGATGGCAGTCTTATTGTGCTTGGTAAATTCTGCCGTGGTGCTGGCCCTCATTGGGTGTTTGTGAGCGCACTCAAACAGGATGTAAACATGCTAGGTTTATTCTAATCTAGCTGCAGAGCCACTAAACTCTAACAGTTACGCTGTAAGCCATGTTGCTCATAACATCAGTTTGTTACGCTGTAGATGACAAGCAAGAGACACACACAGAGGGAGAATAAATTAATATACATACACAGTACATGGACAAACAGAGGCAAGGGTGAACCTCACAAAACCTGTCAAGAACATGTCTGGACATGAACATGGGGGGATGCAAACATACTGTATATGGGTGTTTCTTAAAATGCAGGTACTCTTAGCACTGTGGATTTCTATATTAAAGTCTCGCTAAAATATTTTTTCACACTCTCAATTTGTCTGCTAAAAATGTCCAACAATGTATGCACATGTATCACTTGAGATTTATGTCATTTTTTTCTGAAAGTCATGAAAATTCTCACCACAGTGTCATTTCCAATACATTTCAACTTCTGTATTGTGTTTAATAGAATTCTGTGCTGGAATTCCAAAATGATGCTGATGGAAATGATGGACATGTTTAATGTTTTTTTTTTTTTTTAAATAAAATGTCCAACTCCTTTGTCTTGCTGAGGCTAATTTCATAACTAACATTTTATGTATTCTAAAAGCACAAAAATAAATAATATTTTTTACACTTTTTGCATAATTTGGCAAAATTGCAGCTTGATCAGAAATGACACCCAATAAAAATATTCTGCTCACAAGTAAGATTTACCTTGAATTTTCTTTGTTTTAATCAACTGTCTCATATTTCATCTCAAGCATGCTCTTCACTGACACTTTTGTTGACTTGGTTAACAAGTACAACAACAACAAAAAAAACTTTATCACGGCAAAATTGTTTGGTGTGGTGGAAATAGCACCACTGTGGGACATTTGTGAAAAAATCATTTTCACAAAATAAATATTGAAAGTTTTATGTTTATTTCACTCTTTGGTAAAATCATCATAGTTTTAAACATGTAATAATTATTGGGGGCCTGGGTAGCTCAGCAAGTATTGACGCTGACTACCACCCCTGGAGTCGTGAGTTCAAATCCAGGGCATGCTGAGTGACTCCAGCCAGGTCTCCTAAGCAACCAAATTGGCCCGGTTGCTAGGGAAGGTAGAATCACATGGGGTAACCTCCTCATGGTAGCTATAATGTGTGGTTCTCACACTCGGTGGGGCACATGGTGAGTTGTGCATGGATGCCGCAGAGAATAGCGTGGGCCTCCACACACACTATGTCTCCGCGGTAATGCGCTCAACAAGCCACGTGATAAGACTTAGAGCGCATTGGGAATTGGGCATTCCAAATTGGGGAGAAAAGAAACATGTAATAATTGTATTATTTATTATTTATAATGGATTTTGATAATTGGAAAGTCTATGTCTGGGAAAAGGCTAAAACAGTAAAATGTATACATAATCTATATATTATTTAAAGGTTATGCGTATACTGTATATACAGTATATATTGTATATATTTTATAATGTATATTATATTGTTTATGCTTAAATACTTTCTCCTCTCCCAGCTTAATATGCTGAGACAGAGATAAGAAAGCCATTTGATTGATTCCCCAGAAACGTGTGAACACTGTGGGTCTATGGTGATGTCAAACACCTGTAAAACAAATTGATACATAGTAGTATGTAGCATTTGTATGTGTATGCATTCTGCTTTAAATAAATAAATTTTTTTTTTTTTTTTTTTTTTTTTTACCTTGCATTTAGTAATTATTTCCCTTATTTAAGCAATTTTACTCCAAAAGAAATGAAATATAATTTTGAAAACGTGTATAAATTAAGACTCCAGTCATATTAGTAACCTTATAAAAGCTGTTTTAGAGAGGGTCTCCTCATGGTGGCGGCCATGTCCAGCTGAATACTACTGGCTTAATGTAGACTAAACATTAAGCTGATCCATATTATTAACCATTATTAGTATTCATAATCATTTAGTAGCAATACTGATAATTTGTATTACATTATTAAACTTATGTCTTTGTTATGTTGTGTAAGTCAAGGCATGTCTAAAGCCAAGTGTAAGTCAAGGTTGCATATGTAAGCTTTATATAGGTTGTATATGAGTTGCCTTTTATGAGTTGCATGTGTAAGTTGAGACGTGTGTTTTCATTGTGAGGGGAGAAGTTATTTTAAGCAGTTATTATACCACTTTATTTTACCACTGCTATGGTATGCTTAAATACACCCTGCAAATGTAACTCCTTCAGAGAAAGATGAGAAAGACCAAGCGAGACTGATAAAGATGAGGAATAAAAAGAGAAAGATGTGAAAGGTAGAGAAGACCATTGCATAACACCATTATAATTAAAGTTTCACTTTCTCTCCTTTGTCTGATAACTAAACAAACTAATAAATGTACTATTTCTTGGCAAAGTAACTGGTGTTTGGCTCTGTGATTTCACAATGGGGAACAAGACAAATTTAAAGTCTTCACTTAATCTCAGTAACTGCCCTGTTATTGGACACTTTCATTCATAGATTAAATTAATCATGGCTGACTGTGAATAGTGAATTTCTACAATGGCATCAGTAACTAAAAACTATTGAGTTTGAGTGATGCTGCATCCACACCACTAGGTGTCAGTGTAAGTCCAAAAATACACAAACGAACACTTACTGAGTGCACCTTTAATGCACAGTAAATAATGCATGCTGAGATAACCTAAAAAAAAATGTGCTTCATGTGGTAACCTAAATTATCTGCTTTTATTAAATAAAAAAGAAAAAATCATAATTAACCTGACAAAATTTAGCTAGCAAGGGGGTTGAAATGTGACCTGGACGTGTTTTCGTGAGATTCATCCACAAACTTTGGTGTACTGTAAATATATTCTCAATTAGTTATGTAAAATGTAGATTACCATCTGCTCTTTTGAAGGCAAAAAAACCAGCATCTCAGTGACAGAACAGACATTTCTGCTAAACACCAGACTACATAGTTACACCACATCCATCTTTTTCACACACACATTCACACACTTAAACGCCAGCACACAAAAACACACACAGATATGGCGCTGTGTTCAGTAAAAGCAGCCGCTGGAAACAGCCTGAGATAGACACACAAACACAAGCGCTGTGGCCGCACTGCTCTTTGATGATAGATGACACAGCAGACATTTTGTCAATACTAATCTGCCACATATAAAATACTCTACAAATTCTCAACCACCCAGAGGCCGACAAATGATATTTGGGCAAATGGAAATACAGGCAAAGTGAAATCCCTAACCTCATGCTTGCCACCAGCTAAACACAGAAACTGCACTTTGGGTAGTATATCGGCACAGTACGACCACAGTACGATGATATGTTTTCATATGTTGTCTCTAGATAGTCTGTTTCTCCTTCTTAATCCATAAATTTAAGTGTCATTTTTATTCACCTGCATGTCAGTTCTGAATATCAGTACATACTGAACAGATGTGGATCTGAACATACTGCTGATACTCATATGAATTTCTCACACATGACCCAGAGTATCTTGCAGTAAGAAAAAATGCAAAGTCATGAATATTACTGTTCACCTGTTTGGTTCAACAGCTCAGGTCAACTTGTGGTCTATGGTGCTGTTTACATCTGCAATTCCTTCTCGGGTAATCTGACCACAAGTGGTCAGTTGAGAAACATATACATTGGCACCTGGTTTTAACATGCATCTCAAATGAGCCTCCTGTGATCAGAGGAGAGGGACTCTGATTTCCTGACAACATACATCACTCACTTCATCACTGTCTTACTGCATGTAAAGCACTTTAAAAGTATGAAGTTGGTACACTGTTGCTCTCAAATATTTTTAATCTTGCCACAGATGCAGTGTTTCGTATGATCATTGTTATTTTAAACTTAAAAAATATTTGTGCTTCACATGATCTACATTTATTTACAGTAGCAGACACTTTAATCAAAAAAAAATTATCTGGGTAAAACTTTATAATAACTACTGTACATGGTATAAATATAACGTATTTTTAAAGCATTAGTTTATGGCCAATTGCTCATTTATAAATTATATTTCAGACTTCTGACATTGATAATACATTAATAGGTTACACAGGAAAAACTTCACAATAACATTCCATTAGCTAACATTAGTTAATACATGAAGTATCATGAACTAACAATGAACAATATCATATTACAGCATATATTAAATGTTGTTAATGTTAGTTAATAAAAATACAATTATTTATTGTTAGTTAATGTTAGTGCATTAAATGTTAACTAATACAGCTTTCAGCTTTAAAAATGTTGCAGATAACATTAGACAAGATTAATAAAAGCTGTAAATGTACTGACATTGTTAATTCATGTTAACTAATGCTTTTAAAGGAATATTCCAGGTTCAATACAAGTTAAGCTCAATCGACAGCATTTTTCTTTAAAAAAAAAAAAAAAAAAAAAAGCAAAAATCGTCCTGGTTACTTGCGTAACCTCCGTTCCCTGATGGAGGGAATGAGACATTGTGTCGATGTAGTGACACTAGGGGTCACTCTTGGGAGCCCGAAACACCTCTGGTCTTTGATAAAAGGCCAAAGAAAATTGGAGCTGGTATGCAACCACTCATTCAGGTTTTGTGCTGAGGAGCCGAGACAAGGTCCCGGCCATTTCAGTGTGTAGTTCAGCGTTGTGGCAGGAGGGACACAACGTCTCGTTCCCTCCATCAGGGAACGGAGGTTACGCAAGTAACCAGGACGTTCCCTATTGGTCACTCACTCGACGTTGTGTCGATGTAGTGACACAAGGGATCCCTATATGAAACGCCGCAACTGGCTGAACTGTGTTACATGAACTGGCGGTGTGTGATGGGCAGACCACTATGTGCCTCGTAGCCAGCGCACCAGGCCGACACGTAACCTCCCCCAATGCTGTTATGAGTGTCGAACAGCCCTTTGGGGACAAGTCGACTGCCCAAAATATAGAAACCGGCTAGCCCAGTCGTGGCCTCTTATCCTTTTTTTTCCTCTCCCCCAAAAAAAAGGAATTAACCGACTGGGGCCACCAGGTCTATGTCGGGGGGGTGTCCCTCCTAAGGGGAAGACACCACGGAGACCACACCCCACCCAGAAAGAGGGGGGGGGGATTTTGAGTGGAAATACTGTATGTCACATGGTCTTGGTGAACTTTGTCAGAAATATGTCATGTGGAGAAGTCCCATGGTAGGTCCTACCCTATGGGGGAGGAGTTTCTACAAACATGGTGACTGGGGCAGAGGGGCCTCTGCCCAAGGAAGATGCAGTTTACCAAAAGGGAAACAAATTAGCAGAAGATATATGTCGCATTGGGTTACCTATGGGGAACCACCACATGCGGAGCACATACCCCAGTACAGGGCTTAGTTAGCACATGTACTAAGCCAGCAGCGAGTTTCTCCATGAACTCGTCTGCCACAGGGCTCGGAGGAAATCATCCTGAGAACACAGTTTGTGAACACTACTGGGAGTCAACAGCGCACGTCTTCAGCTCAGGGGAGGTGAAAGGCGCTATGCGCAAGCGATACACCCGGCCAGCTGTCCCGGACTTACATGCTTGTGCCTGCCACTACACGGGATGAAACCAGTTCCACCCGGAGATTGTAGAACCTCGCAAAGGTGTTGGGTGTTGCCCAGCCCGCTGCTCTGCAAATGTCTGTTAGAGAGGTGCCACTGGTCAAGGCCCAGGAGGCCGCTACACCCCTGGTAGAATGGGCTCGTAGCCCTGCCGGGGGCGGCACATCCTGGGCATGATATGCCATTGTTATGGCGTCAATGAGCCAGTGGGCGATCCTCTGCTTGGAGACAGCGCTTCCTTTCCACTGTCCACCAAAGCAGACAAAGAGCTGCTCAGAGACTCTAAAGCTGTGCGTGAGATCCAAATAGATGCGTAAAGCGCGCACCGGACACAGCAACGTCAGGGCTGGGTCTGCCTCCTCCTGAGGCAGCACTTGCAGGTTCACCACCTGGTCCCTAAAAGGGGTTGTGGGAACCTTGGGCACATAACCCGGTCGGGGTCTCAGGATCACGTGAGAGTAGCCCGGAACGAACTCCAGGCACGTTTCGCTGACAGAGAACGCTTGCAGGTCTCCTACCCTCTTGATGGAAGTGAGCGCAGTCAGAAGGGCAGTCTTCAAAGAGAGTGCCTTAAGCTCAGCTGACTGCAAGGGCTCAAAGGGGGCTCTCTGTAGACCCTGAAGGACTACAGAGAGGTCCCATGAGGGAACGAGGCTCGGTCTGAAGGGATTCAACCTCCTGGCGCAGACCGCCTTGACGGTTGACATAAGCTACCATTGCCATGTTGTCTGTCCGAACTAACACATGCTTGCCCTGGATCAATGGCCGAAACCTCCACAGGGCGAGCAGAATTGCCAGCAACTCGAGGCAGTTGATGTACCAACGTAGCCGCGGGCCCATCATTGAGCCGGTGGCTGCGTGCCCGTTGCATACAGCGCCCCAGCCCATTTTGGAGGCATCTGTCATAACCACGACATGCCTGGAGACCTGCTCTAGGGGAACGCCTGCCCATAGAAATGTGAGATCGGTCCGAGGGCTGAAGAGGCGGTGACAGATCGGCATGATGGCCACGCGATGTGTCCCACGGCGCCATGCCCCTCTCGGGACTCGAGTCTGAAGCCAGTGCTGAAGCGGTCTCATATGCATCAAACCGAGTGGAGTGGCCGCCGCTGAGGATGCCATATGCCCCAAGAGGATCTTGAGCCATGCCGGGGCAGGATGTGCCGGATAGCCCTCCATCTGCTGCTTCACTGCCGAGAACTGCTGGGCAAAGTCCTCTACAGTGTCGCTGAATAGGCCAACCTGGAAAATGGGGGCAGCAAGGAACCGTGCCTTGTCAGCCTCTCCCATCTCAACCAGGTTGAGCCAAAGGTGGCGCTCCTGGACCACCAGTGTGGACATCGCCCACCCGAGAGACCGCGCCATGACTTTCGTCACCCGGAGAGCGAGGTCGGTCGCCGAGCGCAGCTCCTGCATCAATCCCGGGGTGGAACTACCCTCGTGCAGTTCATTTAGCGCCTTGGATTGGTGGACTTGCAGGAGAGCCATGGCTTGCAGGGTGGAGGCGGCTTGTCCAGCGGCACTGTAGGCTTTGGCCGTCAGGGACGATGTAAACCTACAGGCCTTGGACGGGAGCTTTGAGTGCCCGCGCCAGGTGGCAGCGCTCTGCGGGCATAGGTGCACCACGAGCACCTTATCCACTGGGGGAATCACCGAATAGCCCCTGGCCGCTCCACCATCGAGGGTAGTGAGGCGGGGGAGCTGAAAGATCGGGACCGGGCAGTAAAAGGTGCGTCCCACGACCTTGTCAGCTCCTTGTGCACTTCCGGGAAGAAAGGAACTGGGGCGGGGCGTGGCTGTGAGCGGCGCCACGAGTCCAGGAACCAATCATCGAGCTGTGAGGGTTCAGAGGAGAGCGGAGGGTTCCACTCTAGCCCGACGCTCACGGCTGCCCGGGAAAGCATGTCCATCATTTCCCCATCAGCCTGTGACTGGGCGACCGTACCCGAGGGGGGGAGCCCAGCTGAGGCTTCCGCGTCCGACTGGATGAGCCCGCTCTCCAATGCTCATCACCTTCGCGGGCTCCGAACAAGAGGTCGAACTCGCCGTGAGACAAGCCGGCGGACTCATCCGGAAGCCCGATCGGGGCAGACGACCGTGCTGGGGAATGGGAGGTCCGTGGGGGGAAACCCGGCGGAGGTGGTCCCATTGGGGTCCCCAAATCACCCCCAGTGCTAGCCGCGCTGGCCTCATACCCGTAGGTAGAAGGACCGAGGCGGGGAGCCTCTGGGGTGGCTTGCTTTCATATGAAGGCAAGCCGCGACCGCAACATTGCCATGGTCATGTTCTCGCAATTTGTACATGATCCATCCATGAACGCTGTCTCCGCGTGGGTCGTGCCCAGACACGAAAGACAGCGATCGTGACCATCAGAAGGTGAGAGATAACAACCGCAACCAGGAATAACACACAAACGGAAAGGCATCTTTAAAAAGACGTGTCTATAAATAGATGTTCCGTGTGTGCCGCTTTTTTAGAGAAATATACTCTTTTATTTCTGCCGAAGCACCCATGGGCATTCTCTGCAGTGCACCAGTGCAGAGGAGGGAGAAGCCGCTGAAATGTGCCATCAGATCCAGCAGAGGTGAATGAACAGTCAGCTCAGTGAACATCAACCGTTCGGCTCTGAAGAGAAAATCTGAATGAGTAGTTGCATACCAGCTCCTTTTATACCCGTATGTCCGGGGGAGTGGCATGCAAATACCACTCGCCAATTTTCATTGGCCTTTTATCAAAGACCAGAGGTGTTTCGGGCTCCCAAAAGTGACTCCTAGTGTCACAACATCGACACAACGTCGAGTGTGTGACAGATAGGGAACTGGGTGTCAGTGAGGCACTTACAATGGATGTGAATGGGGCCAATTTTTAAACGTTAAAATACTCACTTTTTCAAAAGTATAGCAACAAGACATAAACAGTATGTGTGTTAACATGGTTTTAGTGTGATAAAATCACTTACTAACCTTTTCTGTGTAAAGTTATATCCAATTTTACAACTTCGATGCCATGATGATGTAATGTCAACAAACCCTTAAAACCCTAAAATGACTGTAAAAACGATGATTTAAATAATTTTACAGCTCAAATAATACATGTTTTAAACAGAAGAATGAATGTAAGTGCTTTTATAAAATTTTATGCTTCACATTTCTGCCTTTAACCCCTCCAAAACATTTAAAATAGATATTTTGTGGTAATCTACATTATGCCACATATGCTGTCGATTGAGCTTAACTTTTATTAAACCCGGAATATTCCTTTAAGTAATGTTCACAAATGGAACCTTATTGTAAAGTGTAACCATTACATCACTGATAGATTGTTGACATACTGTCTACAAATGGTTTTCTTTGACCATGTAATATTTCAGACAGAATCTGAAGATTTCTTTCAAAACTGTGGATGTTTCCTGTATCACTTTGTGATGTGTCTGCTTAAAAAAAAAAAAAAAAAGCGAGCCTCTGTTTTTGTGAGACTTGATGAATGTGAGATGCTGGTTATTTCATTGCCAACTTTTCAGAGTAATGGATCGTTAATCAATGATAAATGAAATAGTTTGTTTTTATATACAGAAGCTCTCACTTTAGATTAGGTCATGCAAAATACTTAGCTATACTAAGTCAGTGCTTCACATTTATTAAGCATTGATTGCTTTAATAGTAAGTGTTCCTAAAACAGTTATAAACACATTAGGCATAAATGCACAGTATACTCAATTCATTACACATGTAAATGTACTGTATATTAAATTTCGGTAACACTTTATTTTATGGATAAAAAATTAGACCGTAATTAATTACTAATAATTGGACTTGTAAGGGACTAGTTACAGACTTGTTTTGAATTATAAGGTATTTAGTCCTTTGTTTGCTGATTTCTTACCGTTGCCTAATAGCCTCTTTTTTATTTAATTTGTTTTACTAACAATTATCTTATTAGGGAAAAACAAAAGATACCAATAGCTAGTAGGTGCAAAATACATCCTTAATAGGTTGTCATCACACTGTGTGAATGTGAAACTTATTAGTATAAAATAAATAAAGGCAGATACTTTTGATGCTTAGTGTAAATAGCAACAAAAATCATCCTCTTTGCACTAAGGACAAATAGTGTTAGATGATATTTGCACTCCTAATTAAATACTACCATACAGTATAGGGGCATCAGTGCAGCATGTTTATTGTGTTTATTTAGATTCACACATACACCCTATAACAACACCTACCCCTAAACCTAACCCTAACCTTCCCTGCTTTGTTGAAATACATATGCATTCTACATGTATTTCATACTTATATGCCGCACATTCACACAGAGTACCTGAGAACGTATAAAGGATGTATTTTGCATCATACTAGCTGTTGATATATTTTACTTTAAGCTAAGAAACTCGCTGTTATGACAGAAGCAAATATAAAGGGGCTATAAAGCAATAATAAGAAATCAGCCAATAAAGGCTTAATAAATACTTTATAATGCTAAACAAGTCCATAACTAATCACTTACAAGTATAAATATTAGTCATGAATTACTGTCTAATTTCTGATCCCTAAACTAAAGTGTTACTGAAAATTCTTTATTAATTGTGTATTTATGCCTTAATAAAGTTATCATATGACATACATCAGTTCAATATTGTTAGAATGTTGTTTAATACAAATGAAAAAAACATTATCATATATGAACTTTTTTGCTACAGTAAATATAACTGTAATGATGCTGACAACAGGCAGACGAAGAGACGATGATGATGACAAAGTGTAGAACCCAGGTGCAGTTTATTCACATGAGTGAAATCTGAAAACCATAATTCCAAATGTAAACAAAAGACTTGTCTTGACTTGACATAAAACTAGACTTGACATAAAACTAGACTTGGCTTGACTTGAACAAAACAACAAAGTTACATTCACAATACCTGACACTATACAATGGCAAACATGAGGGCTTAAATACAAGGACATGGGTAACAGGTAAACAAGACAACCTATCACAAGACTAAACTATAAACAAGATAACAAGTCTAAATGAACTTAAACCAATGAAAAGACAAGACTAATAACAAAGTAATCAAACAATGAACCAATGAAAACAAGCCACATGAACAGGGGAAACACATGACAAGATCACATGAGAGAACAGGAAATCACATGACATGACAGGAACAGGAACTAAACTTGAAAATAAAAGACATGAAAACAAGAACAAAACACATAAACATGACATATACTCCCATGACCCTCATGAAGTGGGGTCCTTGAGATGTGGCCTGGCAAGACAGGGCATGGGGCATGGCCTGGCGAGACAGGGCGTGGGGCGTGGCCTGGCGAGACAGGACGTGGGGCATGAGAACAGGTCGAAGCCAATGGAAAGTGGGGCCCTGAGAGGATCGAGGGGTGGAGCCGATGGGGATGAGGACCAAGGTGGAGCCGCCGGGATGGAGGTCCCCGGTGGAGCAGAGGCAGGCCTGGACCGTGGAGCGGAGGCGGGCCTGGACCGTGGAGCAGAGGCTTGCTTGTGACATGGCATGGAGCAGACTGAGGCTCGGCTATGAAATGGCAGGGAGCAGGCTGAGGCACGGCTGTGACATTGCAGGGAGCAGGTTGAGGCATGGCTGTGACATGGCAGGGAGCAGGCTGAGGCGTGACATGGCATGGAGCTGACTCTGGCGTGGCTGTGACATGGCCTGGAGCTGACTCTGGCGTGGCAGTGACATGGCCTGGAGCTGACACTGGCGTGGCTGTGACATGGCCTGGAGCTGACTCTGGCATGGCGTGGACATGGCCTGGAGCTGACTCTGGCTTGGCGGTGACATGGCCTGGAGCTGACTCTGGCGTGGTGTTGACATGGCCTGGAACAACCTCCGATGAGGAGCAGACTCTGGCCTGGAGCAGACTCTGGCATGGCAGTGACATGGCCTGGAGCTGACTCTGGCATGGCTGTGACATGGCCTGGAGGTGACTCTGACACGTCTGTGACATGGCCTGGAGCTGACACTGGCATGGACATGGCCTGGAGCTGACTCTGGTGTGGCGGTGACATGGCCTGGAGCTGACTCTGGCGTGGCGTTGACATGGCCTGGAACAACCTCCGTGGTCATGTACATGGGCAGAGACTTGGAAACGACCCCTGTGGTTGTGTACATGGTCAGAGACTTGGAAACGACCCCTGTGGTCGTGAACATGGGCAGAGACTTGGAAATGACCTCTGTGTTCGTGTACATGGGCAGAGACTTGGAAACGACCTCCGTGGTCGTGTATATGGGCAGAGACTCGGAGACGACCTCTGTGGTCGTGTACATGGGCAGAGACTTGGAAACGACCTCCGTGGTCATGAACATGGGCAGAGACTCGGAGACGACCTCTGTGGTCGTGCATATGGGCAGAGACTCGGAGATGACCTCTGTGGTCATGTATATGGGCAGAGATTTGGAAACGATCTCTGTGGTCGTGAACATGGGCAGAGATTTGGAAATGACCTCCGTGGTCGTGTACATGGGCAGAGACTCAGAGATGACCTCTGTGGTCGTGTACATGGGCAGAGACTTGGAAACAACCTTCGTGGTCGTGTACATGGGCAGAGACTTGGAAATGGAAACCTTTCTCCTCCGGGAGGCCGAAGTTGGCAACACAGGCTCTGGGACGGACGAGGCTGGTAACACTGGCTCTGGGACGGACGAAGCTTCTAGCTCGCTGGCCATGGCAGGCGTGGGCGTTGATTCGTTGGCCGTGGTGGGCATGGGCGTTGGCTCGTTGGCCGTGGCAGGCATGGGCGTTGGCTTGTTGTCCGTCTCCCCTATGGTGAATGGTGAACCACCCATCAGTAGGGCAAGGTCGATATACCGAGCAAGGCCGTCGGCACACCGACCATCAGGCATTAAAGAGGAAATCGGCTCATTAAGCCTGAAACGGAAACAGTCCTTGAGTGCCACCTCATTAAAATCCACCCTGCAGGCCAGAGCACAGAATTCCTCCACATACTCCTCCAGGGGACAACTCCCCTGGTGTAGACGAAGGAGCTGAACTACTGGGTTCATTATGGGCGGTCAGGTATTCTGTAACGTTGCTGACAACAGGCAGACGAAGAGACAATGACGATGACGAATTGTAGATCCCAGGTGCAGTTTATTTGCATGAGTGAAATCTGAAAACCATAAATCCAATCGTGAACAAAAGACTTGACTTGGCTTTATTTGACTTGAACAAAACAACAAAGTTACATTCACAATACCTGACACTATACAATGGCAAACATGAGGGCTTAAATACAAGGCTAACAGGTAAGCAAGACAACCTATCACAAGACTAAACTATAAAGAAGATAACAAGTCTATATGAACTTAAACCAATGAAAATACAAGACTAATAACAAAGTAATTAAACAATGAACCAATGAAAACAAGACACATGAACAGTGGAAACACGTGACAAGATCACATGAGGGAACAGGAAATCACATGACATGACAGGAACAGGAACAGGAACTAAACTTGAAAATAAAAGACATGAAAACAAGATCAAAACACATAAACATGAAAAGAACTGAAGGACATACTATTTGTATACACTCTATTAATGTATCACAATGTAGGAACAATAATTTATAAATAATTAATTTAATAATAATATATATAAAGCAATAATTAATAGTTTAAACTATAAATTAATGCTTTACAAATACTTTTTAATATGTTTTTTGTTTGTTTTGTTTATTTATTTTCATATAACTAAACATAGAGTTCCCTATCTGTCACTCACTTGACATTGTGTCAATGTAGTGACACTAGGGGTCACTCTTGGGAGCACGAGACACCTCTGGTCTTTGATAAAAGGCCAATGAAAATTGGTGAGTGGTATTTGCATACAGGTATAAAAGGAGCTGGTATGCAACCACTCATTCAGATTTTCTCTTCGGAGCCGAACGGTTGATGTTTACTGAGCTGACTGTTCATTCACCTCTGCTGGATCTGACGGCACATTTCAGCAGCTTCTCCCTCCTCTGCACTGGTGCACTGCAGAGAACGCCTGTGGGCGCTTCGGCAGAAATAAGAGAGTATATTTTTCTAAAAGAGTATATTTCTCTAAAAGAGCGGCACACACGGAACATCTATTTATAGACACGTCTTTTTAAAGATGCCTTTCCGTTTGTGTGTTATTCCTGGTTGCGGTTGTTATCTCTCACCTTCTGATGGTCACGATCGCTGTCTTTCGTGTCTGGGCACGACCCACGCGGAGACAGCGTTCATGGATGGATCATGTACAAATTGCGAGAACATGACCATGGCAATGTTGCGGTCGCGGCTTGCTTTCGAAAGAAAGCAAGCCACCCCAGCGGCTCCCCGCCTCGGTCCTTCTACCTACAGGTATGAGGCCAGCGCGGTTAGCACTGGAGGCGATTTGGGGACCCCAATGGGACCACCTCCGCCGGGTATCCCCCCACAGACCTCCCATTCCCCAGCATGCTCGTCTGTCCTGATCGGGCTTCCGGATGAGTCCGCCAGCTCGTCTCACGGTGAGTTCGACCTCTTGTTCGGAGCCCGCAAAGCTGATGAGCTCTCGAGCGCAGCATCGGAGAGCGGGCTTGTCCAGTCGGACGCAGAAGCCTCAGCTGGGCTCCCCCCCTTGGCCCGGCCCCGGCGTGGAGCCCACCGCAGGAAGCAGATGCCACCCATCTCACGGCCGGCCGCCAAGAACCCACGAAAGGCTTCAAAGCGCCCCTGAGACGGGCGACCCAGGATGATGAAACCCACTGCCTTGGAGCTGGTAAGCAGACCACTCCATCCCCCGGTGGAGGGCCGGGAGGAGAATCTTTTGTTGTCTTTTCATTTAATTTCGCCACATGCCCAAGTGGCTGCGGTACCCAACAGTTCAGCAAAAGAGCAGTTTCCTCGTTCCCTGGGTCACATACCCAGTGTGCACAGCCGTCATCACGACCACCATCCACCATTCCATTTTGGCAGGTTTGGTGCTCCAGCGGCGGTCCCCCAGCCCCTGCGTGCCCAGCTGTGGCACAAATCCACCCCCGATGTGACAGTCTCCATGGGTCATGAGGACAGGCCTCTTTTTCCCCATCCCAGGCTGTTCCGGGGGTGGTCTCAAGGAGCCAGGTAAGTACTTTGATGTCCCTGAACTCAGCACGGCCACAACATGGCATGGCACTTCAGGCTCCACCTCGCTGTGAGGCCCCACCTGCCGGTACATCCGACGAGATTGTCCCCTTGGTCCCCCTGGCCCGGAGCTTGGTCAGTGGCTTGCGTTTTCCAATCCATCGCGATGGCTGATCCAGACCGTCCGACTCGGCTACGCAATTCAGTTCGCCAGGCATCCGCCCAGGTTCAGCGGCATCCACTTCACCTCAGTGAAGGGCGAGAACCCTGCTACCTTGGGCGCGGAGATCGCTACCCTCCTACGAAAGGATGCGATAGAGCCTGTCCCTCCGGCCGAGATGAAGAAGGGGTTTAACAGCCCCTACTTCATTGTACCGAAAAAACTTGGTGGGTTGCGGCTTTACACAGACTCCCGTTCAAGATGCTGACACAAAAACGCATTCTGGCGAGCGTACGGCATCAAGATTGCTTCGTGGCGGTAGACCTGAAGGACGCGTACCTCCACGTCTCGATTCTACCTCAACACAGACCCTTCCTGCAGTTTGCATTCGAGGGTCAGGTGTATCAGTACAAGGTCCTCCCTTTCAGCCTGTCCTTGTCCCCTCACGTCTTCATGAAGGTCGCAAAGGCAGCCCTTGCCCCATTAAGGGAAGTGGGCATTCGCATCCTCAACTATCTCGACGATTGGATAATCCTAGCTCACTCTCAGGATGTGTTGTGCACACAGGGACCTGGTGCTCTCGCACCTCAGCTGACTAGGGCTTCAGGTCAACTGGGAAAAGAGCAAGCTCCCCCCGGTTCAGAGCATCTCTTTTCTCGGTTTGGAGTTGGACTCAGTCTTGTTGACGGCGCGCCTCACGAACAAGCATGCACAGTCGGTGCTGACCTGTTTGAATGTGTTCAGACAGAAGACAGCAGTTCCACTGAAACTCTTTCAGAGGCTCCTGGGGCATATGGCATTCTCAGCGGTGGACACTCCGCTCGGTTTGATGCATATGAGACCGCTTCAGCACTGGCTTCAGACTCGAGTCCCGAGATGGGCATGGTGCCGCGGGACACATCATGTGGCCATCACGCCGATCTGTCACCGCCTCTTCAGCCCTTGGACTGACCTCACGTTTCTATGGGCAGACATTCCCCTAGAGCAGGTCTCCAGGCGCGTCGTGGTTACAACAGACGCCTCCAAAACGGGCTGGGGCGCTGTATGTAATGGGCTTGCAACAGTCGGCTTATGGACGGGCCCATGGCTGTGTTGGCACATCAACTGCCTCGAGTTGCTGGCAATTCTGCTCGCCCTGTGGAGGTTTCTGCCGTTGATCCAGGGCAAGCATGTATTAGTTCGGACAGACAACACGGCAACGGTAGCACATGTCAACTGCCTAGGTGGTCTGCGCTCTCGTTGTATGTCACAACTCACCCACCGTCTCCTCCTCTGGAGTCAGCAGCACCTCAAGTCGCTATGAGCCACTCACATCCCGGGCGGCCTCAACACTGCAGTGGACGCGCTGTCACGGCAGGTTACCCTCAGGAGAGAGTGGAGACTCCACCCTCAGGTGATCCAGCTGATTTGGAGTCGATTCGGGCAGGCACAGGTAGACCTGTTTGCCTCACAAGAATCCTCCCACCGCCTGCTCCGGTACACCCTGACCGAGGCACCTCTCGGTATAGACGCGCTGGCACACAGCTGGCCCCCTGGACTTCGCAAATATGCATTTCCCCCAGTGAGCCTACTTGCACAGACCCTGTGCAAGGTCAAGGAGGATGAGGAGCAGGTCGTCCTGGTAGCACCCTACTGGCCCACCCAGACATGGTTCTCGGACCTCACGCTCCTCGCGACAGCCCCCCCCCCCCCCGGCAAATTCCCCTGAGGAAGGACCTTCTTTCTCAGGGACGGGGCACCATCTGGCACCCGTGACCAGACCTCTGGAATCTCCATGTCTGGCCCCTGGACGGGACGCGGAAGACTTAAGCAGTGGTGGTAGACACGATCACTCAGGCTAGGGCCCCCTCTGTGAGGTGCCTGTATGCCTTTAAGTGGCGTCTGTTCACTAAGTGGTGTTCTTCCTGACGTGAAGACCCCCAGAGATGCGCAATCGGATCGGTGCTTTCCTTCCTGCAGGAGAGGTTGGAAGGGCAGCTGTCCCCCTCCACCTTGAGGGTGTATGTAGCCGCTATAGCGGCACACCACGACACAGTGGACGGTAAGTCCTTAGGGAAGCACGACCTGATCATCAGGTTGCTGAGAGGCGTCAGGAGGTTGAATCCCTTCAGACCGCAACTCGTTCCCTCATGGGACCTCACTGTAGTTCTTCAGGGTCTACAGAGAGCCCCCTTTGAGCCCTTGCAGTCAGCTGAGCTTAAGGCACTCTCTTTGAAGACTGCCCTCCTGACTGCGCTCACTTCCATCAAGAGGGTAGGAGACCTGCAAGTGTTCTCTGTTAGCGAAACATGCCTGGAATTCGGTCCGGGCTACTCTCATGTGATCCTGGGATGTTGACCAGGCTATGTACCCAAGGTTCCCACGACCCCTTTTAGGGACCAGTTGGTGAACTTGCAAGCACTGCCCCAGGAGGAGGCAGACACAGCCCTGACGTTACTGTGTCCAGTGCACACTTTACGCATCTATTTGGATCGCACGCAGAGCTTTAGAGTCTCTGAGCAGCTCTTTGTCTGCTTTGGTGCACAGTGGAAAGGAAGCGCTGTCCCCAAGCAGTGGATCGCCCACTGGCTCATTGACACCATAACAATGGCATATCACACCCAGGACGTGCCGCCCCCGGTAGGGCTACGAGCCCATTCTACCAGGGGTGTAGCGGCCTCCTGGGCCTTGACCAGTGGTGCCTCTCTAACAGACATTTGCAGAGCAGCAGGCTGGGCAACACCCAACACCTTTGCGAGGTTCTACAATCTCTGGGTGGAACCAGTTTCATCCCGTGTAGTGGCACACACAAGCAGGTAAGTCCGGGACAGAGGAAAAAAAGGGGATAAGAGGCCACGACTGGGCTAGCCTGTTCTTTTGGGCAGTCGACTTGTCCCCAAAGGGCCATTCGACACTCATAACAGTGTTGGGGGAGGTTACGTGTCGGCTTGGTGCGCTGGCTACGAGGCACACAGTGGTCTGCCCATCACACACCGCCAGTTCATGTATCACAGTTCAGCCAGTTGCGGCGTTTTGTATAGGGACCCCTAGTGTCACTACATCGACACAAGGTCAAATGAGTGACAGATAGGGAACGTCCTGGTTACTTGCGTCACCTCTTTTCCCTGATGGAGGGAACGAGACATTGTGTCCCTCCTGCCACAATGCTGAACTACCCGCTGAAATGGCCGGGACCTTGTCTCGGCTCCTCAGCACAAAACCTGAATGAGTGGTTGCATACCAGCTCATTTTATACCCGTACGTCCGGGGGAGTGGCATGCAAATACCACTCGCCAATTTTCATTGACCTTTTATCAAAGACCAGAGGTGTCTCGGGCTCCCAAGAGTGACCCCTAGTGTCACTACATCGACACAATGTCTCGCTCCCTCCATCAGGGAACGGAGGTTATGCAAGTAACCAGGACGTTTTTCTTTCATTTCCACAGTCGCCTTTGGTTTGCTCACTGGGGGCCTAAAGACAAAAAGTTTTAAAGCATGATTTTCAAAGACTGCTCAATGGGGACTTTAAGATAATTAAAACATTACACATTACAACATGATATTCTGTAATGCTGCTATGAAACATTGCGTGTTGTGAAAATCACTATACAAATAAAAATGACTTGACGAGACACTTAAAGTGTTACTTATCTGGATCTCTGCATAAGTTTTAGTGAAAATGTTCTGTGAAGTCTTGAGTGTGTGCTCTTTTCAGAATATTTTGATTGGATGGATAATTTCTTTTAAATACATACAGGGAAGAAGTTTAAAATCTTGCTGAGTGACTCCAGCCAGGTCTCCTAAGCAACCAAATTGGCCCGGTTGCTAGGGAGGGTAGAGTCACATGGGGTAACCTCCTCGTGGTCGCTATAATGTGGTTCGTTCTCGGTGGGGCGCATGGTGAGTTGAGCGTGGATTCCATGGTGGATGGCATGAAGCCTCCACACACACTATGTCTCCGTGGCAACGCGCTCAACAAGCCACGTGATAAGATGCGCGGGTTGATGGTCTCAGATGTGGAGGCATCTGGGATTCATCCTCCGCCACCCGGATTGAGGCGAATCACTACGCGACCACGAGGACTTAAAAGCGCATTGGGAATTGGGCATTCCAAATTGGGTGAAAAAGGGGAAAAAATCCACAAAAAAAAAAAAAAAATCTTTGTTTTATCGCAGTTATTAATTGGTAGGTGAGTAGGTGGTCCTGTTATCAGTGACATATTAGCATTTACACTACAAATTCATTGTGGTCACATGCGTTTTTTAAAAACCTCAGAATGTGATTTGAGTGATGGATAACCCAAAACAGATGTTTTTACCAGGTGTGAACAGGGTTCCTTTCACAGTGACCCTGTCTGATTATAGTGTGTTTAAGTTTATCTAAGTTTCCTTGCTGAAAAGACCAGCTTAGACCAATTTAAATTTCCATGCTTGTCCAGGCAGCTTTATGCTAGTTATTTATGCTGAATATTTTGAAAGTGCCACTGAAGTGCCACAAAGCGCCAAGGCTAAAGCACGAACCTTAAACTTTATTAGCTGTGTTGGCTTTTTGTTAGCTAAAAACAGTCCACTTTAAACCACAACTATCTCAGTTTACAGTAAATATAAATGATTTACAATAAATGAAACACCCCAGTATGCTCTCACAGCAGTGAGAAAAGCGCTGAAGTTTCAGCTGTAATAGTTGTATTCAGGCTGTGTATGAGACGCTATTCTCTTCTCTCTGAGTCTGATGTCCTTCATTAGAAGTCAAACATTTCACACTGACAGGCTACGATCGCTCCACGCCCCATCGTAATCTCTCCGTCTGAGAATGGGAGGATGGTGGGAACGCCGCCCCGGACAGATGAAATGTTAACAGAATCATTTCATGCCCCAGTACACACATGAACACTGATTTATTCACCCGCCGCCATGCTAAAGGTCCTGCGCATCTGATTTATGTGTCCGCGCCCAAATATCTAATTTCATTTGAAAAAAATAAAGCAGACAGAAGAGAGAGAGAGAGAGAGCTACGAATAGATAGAAGAGAGTAAGAAAAAATAAAGAGAGAGGCAGATGCATGAAGAAGGAGAGAGTACACATCATTTTAAAGATGTCATGAAGGTGTAGATACTATTCATGATTATTGCACTGAGGCATAAACTATATGACAAATGGGCCAACAAATGCACAGCACAGTATTCTAACATAATCATTTCTGATGTCCAGCTTTATAATCTAAACCTAGAACAGCATTAAAGCACAACTACAACACTGGCACAAACAAACAGATCTTATCAACCTGGTTTGATAGAATCACGTTACTTACCATTTGCAAAATATAAACGATTTTTACATGGCTTGTTGTACATATCATGGCGTTTACTGGAGAGATGATCACTAGAGGTGCTACAATAACAATGACTTTTATTCACTCTCACACAAGTCACTAGTAAAACACAGATTATTAGTTCATAAACACTTTTCCATCTGTTCTACACAGAATGTTATCTTATGAGATCTAAACACTTTTATTACAGTGCATGATTGAAAGGCGATACATTTTAACATTTGCATTACATAACCAACTACATTACAAGCATGTTCAAGTGGGATCCAATTGCGCAGTAGCTTACTTGAGATGCAAAGGACCGGGGTACAAGTATTGAAGAGAACGTGAGTCGACACATGACCCGAAAGTGTCATAAAGCACCACAAAATGATGTAGTTGCTTCAGCAATTGTGTTTTTCGTCTCACATTTGCTTTTCTGACACTATTGGTTAGATTTAGGTTTAAGGTTTAGGGTAGGGAGGTAGATTTTGTTGATTTAAAACTTAGAAATGTTCAGAATATCATACTCCATATACTATTGCTGTACGCAGTATGTACAATGTGCATAGCACGCACATTTTCTGTAAGCATGGAATATCTGGATGACAGTATTTGCAAAAATGTGCAGTATACAACTTGTGCTATTTCTGCAGTATGTATACTACGCACGATATGCACATTTTCTTAATACATAGAATAGACAGATGACCTACTATATTTGCTGTGCAGCACCTTCCATGTCCAGCGTAAAGAATGAACTACAAGCGATACCAACTACGATTTTAACATCCCATTTTTTGACCCATTGTTTAATCAGATGGCCAAAAGTTAAGACATTTTTACTCAAAATTGGATTAAAAATGCTAAATAACCTTTGAATTTCCAAGATTAATTAAACATGCACATAATGAGGTGTGACAAGAATGTAGCATACTACAGGTTGAAACATTTTGTTGGATACTGCAGTATGCAGAAAGCGGTATGCTAATATTTATTTCCAAATTTAGTTGCTATGTTTGGAATTAGGGTTGGGAATCACAAGGTAACAGGCGATACAATATTATATCAATTTCTAGGTCACGATACGATATAATTGTGGTTCTTTATTTTTTGGTGTATTGCATTCAAAACTGCGATATATTGTGACATTTTACTCACAGTTTCTCATTCTTCTTCAGAGAAATTTAGAGAACTGTTACCAAATCATGAAATGCATTGTTAAATCAATACGAAAGTGCCTGAAATAATTTGAATGTGAACCATTTATTTGTGAACATAAACAATACTGACCCTCAAATAAGAATATTATTATTTATTTATTTTTTTTGTGGAATGGATTCTTTATTGGATCTCTTTTGTGTTCACTTTAGTTGTGATAGGATATCACATTACGCAGTCAATTTAAAAATTATTATAATGTGTGATATATTATTGTTGTTATTATTGTTAATAATAATAATAACAATATAGTTATATTACACTTTAAAACTCTCTTTTTTTCGTGGAAAACTAAAGGAAGAACTTTGAGTTTCTGTCTGTAGGCTAGTTCACAGTAGTTTTAAAATGCTTCTCAATAGGTGAAATGCTCCTCTGGTGCCGTCCTTAATAGCATGTTGTGATGAGGAGGAGGGCATGGCCAGGCCGTGAGGATGCACGTCCAGCCTTGAATTGTTCTAATCAGCCGGGAGGGGGATAGAGACGAGCCGGAGGTGCCAGTTCCAGAGAGAGAGAGACACACACGGCCGCTGTGTGTGTGTGTCTGTGTGTGTTTAATTTGATTTAAGTTGATTTATGTCATTAAAATCTTCGTTGACTGCTCAGCCGGTTCCCGCCTCCTCCTTGCCCAACCTTACCCATTACACATGTTTTAAGTGAACCGAACTATCAAGCATCTACATCTGAGATGGAGCTCATGTGGAGGGATGCTATTTGTGTGTGTGTGTGTGTGTGTGTGTGTGTGTGTGTGTGTGTGTGTGTGTGTGTGTGTGTGTGTGTGTCAACAACAGAGCAGCACTTATCACTAAAGCACGTGCATGCAGGCTGTATATTTATCTTTTAAATGCATGCTTTTGCGATTCACAAAACTATTGTATGGCTTCAACAGACTTTGAATATAATGTCATATGAACTACTTTAGTGGTGTTTTTAGATTGACACACAATAACACAAAATACAGAAGCACTGGAAAACACGATTATTAATTCGCTAATGACCAAATGAGCGATCACTTCACTTCACAACACAAACAATGCTTTTTCTGGATCTTTGAGACCTATTTGGACATGACAATTTGGACATGAATATGACAAACCAAAATTTTGCCAAACTCTGGATTTGAAAGAGGTTTTGAATAGTTTTCTGTGTTGAGGTTGACATCAAGGAGTTGCGTTCTGTCTCAGCGGTAAAGCATAATAACATCGCCATCTAAGGGACTGTTGTTGAAGTACTTGATCAATTTGGTTAATAGAACTTTTTTCACATGACCATAAAATTAATGTTGAAAATGCAAATAACAATATCGATTTGTTTGGCACAAATATCAATACAATATTGAAAAATCTATACAATACTGAAAAATATTGCAATCCTTTAACATATTGATTTTTTCCCTCACCTCTATTCGGAATAGCATAATACCCTTAAGCCACAGTCAAACTACACTTCCATTCACTTCTATCAGAAAGTCTCATGATACATTTTTGATGAAATAATAATGAAATGTATTTAATGTCTTTATGGCGTAAGCCCGTCTGACGGTCCAATGAGATTTCTACTCAAACCATCAGATCCTGCTGGAGATAGCGAGGTGTCTATCCCCCACAGCAGGATGGGACTCAACTGGTGGCAGTGGGGAGGTGGCGGTTGCCATGTTGGCACACTGAAACAGCAAAGTCATAGGCTGTTAGCAGACTTTTAAAAACAGGGCAAATATGTGATTGGCTAAGGAGCTAACTAGATAATGGTGTGACGATACACCGCTACGAGTCTTCCCGCTAGATTTCCATTCATACTAAGGATGCACTAGTATGAAAATTTTTGGCCGATACCAATACCAATTTTAACAAAAAACTATAAGCTGATACAGATAATTATATTTTGCCACTGTCATCAGATTAATATTTTGCTTGGAATTATGGACAAAGAGGTACAAAAAATATTTTGTTGTCGATTCGATTCCCCCACATATCGATTCGATAAATTTGGCTATTTTAACAATGAAAAACATGATGAAAAGCTGTTGTGTAATTTTTTGCTCTTCACACAAAGCTTGATTTTTTTTATCGCCTTCCAACCGACAAATATAAAAACCAGAGAGAAGGTCTGCGGCTGCAATCGGCTATATGCTGGAAGCGTGGTTTAAAGTGTTTGGGAAACATTAGACCAGATTCAAGACTAAATCGATCATCATTTCATCACAACAGCGCTTCCAGCAGAGACATAATGATGAGATAACACCACAGAATTAGATGATATACCTAAGAAAACTTGACATGGTAGGAGTGGAGTGCTGCTTATATTGGTTTTCATGCTTTAATGAATCAGACTTCTCAGGGGACATTATGCCTATTTCTTTGGATATGTTATCGAAGAGTATAAAAGATCTCCGTCATCACCTGCATGGACAGCGGGGTCCTTTGGCTGATCGTGACGTCACACCGTTCTTTTGGCAGCAACAAATCCTTTATCTACATCTGTATGATTCCTTCTGCAGCAGCATACCACCATCCTCGTAGGAGATTTTAGCAGGTAACGAAATCAATTTAATATTTGTTTTTCTAGAAGAGAATTCAAGCTTTTAAAAGTATCTTTACATAGCTGTGTTAAGCCTGCTCTGTACCTGCACAGTCAGTTTTAAGCGAACAGAACTGTTTTCAATCATTTGTTTTAAACGCTTTGGAATAGTATTTCAGCAGAAAGTTATCTGTCCAGCTTGAACGCAGTGCCACATTGAAACCAGACTAGGGCTGGGTTTGGAATTGCATACTACCGTACTTCTCATGCTATTTCTGCCATTGACACATGCAGTGGAGGTAGTGGGGGTGGTGTGCCATTCCGAACTCTGCATAAATCTCCCTATTCTTCAAACTCTGCCTGGTTTTGCAAAAATGATGGCAGCTTCAGAGCAGATTTAAACATGTCATAAAAGCATATTTGATTTTATATTTTAAAGCACAATGGCCATCTCAGTTGTTGCAACATAACTGATGTATAAATGCATGCATGCCCAATGAATACCATTAAACTGTTTGAAAATTTACCTGAATGTATTTTGATCAGTGGGTCTCCACCCTTTGACTTCAAGGCCCCCCACTGTCAGAGAAAAGATTTGAAGGCCTTCCATGTAGGGTATTTTTTATTATTATAAGATATTTCCTCTATTTCTACTGTAATAATGACAAGCCTGTTTTCAAGTTTTAATGAAGGAAACTACTATCGACAATAGATTAAATCTATTAATCATTATAATTTGTACTCCAGAACATCTAGAACTGTATATTCTTCATTAAAGCAAGATGTTGAAGGGAGTAGTAATTTTAGCATTTTCAGTAAGTTTTATAACATAATAAATATTTAAATCATAATAATCTTCTTATCTAAATCCTTTTAAAATCTTGAGGCCCCTGGAAGTGTGCCGAGGCCCCTTAGTGGGTCCCCACCCCCGGTTGAGAAACACTGTTTTAGATGCAGCTTCTATTCCACCTTTTCAGTATCGGTCTAGAGTCTTCCCTTGCAGAAACCTTTGCTGCTTGGCATCTTCCAGAGACATACTGTTCTGACCCTCTCACGGTAATATCAGACTGACTATCATGGAAGCTTCCTTCCACAAATGGTTTCAGTCTATCAAAACGAAATCAGCAGGCATCCAGTAATTGGACGTAAGGCTGTATTTTGCATGCTTTGGCATTTTAAACAACAAGTTATGTCATAAGATCCTGCTAATACATTTACATTTACATTTATTTATTTGGCAGACGCTTTTATCCAAAGCGACTTACAAAAGAGGAAAACATAAGTGAATCATCTTAGGAGACAGTGGTATAAAAAGTGCTGTATTACAAAGTATCACTAGCATTATAATAGTATTCAAATTTTGTGTTTTTAGTCGTTTTTTTGAAGACAGATAGTGAGTCAGCTTCATGGATGGAGTTGGGAAGGTCATTCCACCAACGTGGTACGATGAATCTGAAAGTCCGGGAAAGTGTTTTGGTGCCTCTTTGTGTTGGTACAACAAGGCGACGTTCCTTAGCCGACCGCAGGCTTCTAGTGGGCGCGTAGCTCTGCATAAATGATTTTAGGTATGCTGGAGCAGACCCAGTGACTGTTCTGTATGCCAGCATCAGAGCCTTGAATTTGATACGTGCATCAACCGGCAGCCAGTGGAGAGAGACAAGGAGTGGTGTAACATGTGCTCTCTTTGGTTCATTAAAGACCAGACGTGCTGCTGCATTCTGGATCATTTGGAGGGGTCTAATTGCACATGCAGGGAGGCCTGCAATGAGAGCGTTACAGTATTCCAGTCTAGTTATGACAAGTGACTGGACAAGCAGTTGTGTGGCATGTTCAGAGAGGAAGGGTCTTATCTTCCTGATATTGTAGAGTGTAAATCTACATGATCTTGCGGTCTTTGAGATGTGTTCTGTGAAATTTAGTCTGTTGTCGATGGTTACCCCTAGATTTCTGACTGATTTGGAAGGTGTTACTGTAGTTGCACCCAGCTGCACGGTGATGTTGTGTTCAACAGCAGGGTTGGCTGGAAAGACAAGGAGTTCAGTCTTGGCTGGGTTGAGTTGCAGGTGGTGCTCCTTCATCCAGGCCGAGATGTCCGCCAGGCAGGCAGAAATTCGAGCAGTCACTGATATGATGACTGCATCAGATATGATGACTTTATTTGTACGGTCAGCATTCTCATGTCCATCATTTTAGTTAGGTGTACATTCGATTTGCATAAATTGGTATCTATCATCTAGGGTCAGTCACGCACGATTATAAGCATTATAAGCTTTGAAAGACATACTGTTCGTGTAATGCAGCAACAAATTCATACCAATATCCAAAAGGGTCTGAGGCTGTATCGCATGATCGCACCTACTGTTCAGTATAAGATATTAAATAGAAGAATATTCTCTCTGTGGCTTACACTTCTTAATTCATAATCCGTGGTGTCTAATCATAATTCATTATGCTTGTCATCTACTCGGCCTTCTGAGCACAATGTGTTGTTCAGGTGCCGCAACTGCATCGTCTTTAGGCCGAGCAACTAAACCTCTCACGACATTGCAAGCAGCGCAAATGTGCTGTCTAGGTGCCACAACTGTTGCATCTTAGGGTCGAGCAACTAAACCAAACGACACTGTAAGCAGCGCAAATGTGCTGTCCAGGTGCCGCAACTGCAGCATCTAATCTTCACTTATTTACTCCTCCTGTACTTTAATAAGGATCACCTATTGCCTAACCCAAACTAACATAGTTCTGCCCTCTCTCCACATGTCTCCGGACCTGAGATCAGAACTCTGCCTCCTTTTATGACCCTCTCTTTCTAACGGTCGACGGATAACCTATGACGAGTCATGGTTTGCCTGCAGTGAAGCAAATATGTCTACTCAAGGGACTCTGTATACAGAAGCATACACCAGCGCTCTTCAAAGCCAGAGCAAGATCACTTCAGCACCCAGAGTTACCTTGTCGGCTATCAAATAGAATGGAATGTTGGTTTTCAGCAGCATGTATCTTAGACCAGTTCAATTTATTCTCCAGTTGATCATACAATTGCTCAGATGGTTGCTGGGGTATGCTGTCAGTTTGCACCATGCTAGTCTTGTCTAACTTGGCTCAAGCCAAGGGGAACAAAAAACTGCAAGCAGTGCAAATGTGCTGTTCAGGTGCTGCAACTGCAGCATCTACGGGTCGGCACTGCAACAGCAAAAATGTGCTGTCAAAAAAAAAAAAAAAAACTAATAACTAGATTGTCACAGTCTCTCTCCCTCGTGTTTCCTAGGACTCTTATTTTGAAGTGTTTCCCCCAGACTACGTTACCCAGTATGCACTGCCCTCTTCACTGTTCCTTATTTTTCTCACCTGTTTTCCATTCCCTCATTAGGCCTTGTATGTATAAATACCCTCTAGTTTAGTTCCTTCTTTGTCAGTTCTTGTTTGTTGTTGCTTTGAGTTCCCGTTTGTTTGTTTCACGTCATCATTTTTATTAAAGCCTGCAAATAGATCCTATGTCTCCCGTCTCATCTCAGCAACTACTTGCAACAGAAGAACTGACCCACATGGATCTAGCGGCTGTCCAAATTCTGCTACTCAAGCAAGGGGACCGTCCAGTTGAGGATCGCGTCCGTGAGTTTTTAGAATTAGCGAATTTAGTACACTATCCAGACCACTCTCTGGTGGTTTTCTTACAGACCGGTCTGAATAGTGCACTAAAGGAACAGATGCCTCCGGCTGATCCTCACTGGACCCTCTGTGAATATGTGGAGAAGACTCTGGAACTTTGCGGTTCCCATTACACAGTAGATTATGTTGGGAACCCCGGGCCAAAACCTGCATCTTCGGCTCCTTGCTCCAAGCCTTCCACGGCTCCTTGCTCCAAGCCTGCCAAGGCTCCTTGCTCCAAGCCTGCCAAGGCACCTTGCTCCAAACCTTCCAGGGCTCCTTGCTCCAAGCCTGCCACAGCTCCTTGCTCTAAGCCTACCATGGCCAACGAGCCAGCGCCAATGCCTGTGTCCTCGCCCACTCCTGTGACTATGCTCCCAGCTGTCCGGAAAAGGAGGAGATGGCTCCGCCTTCCATGGCCTCTCCCCTCGAGCCTTCCACGGCTCCACCTCCCATGGCTCCACCCCTCGAGCCTCCCATGGCTTCGCCCCTCGGAACTCCCACAGCTCTGCCTTCCATGGCTCCACCCCTCGATCCTTCCATGGCTCCGCCCCTCGAGCCTCCCACAGCTCTGCCTTCCATGGCTCCGCCCCTCAAGCCTCCCATGGCTCCGCCTTCCATGGCTCCGCCCTCAGAGTCTTACACTGCTCCGCCCGTTCCCCCAGAGTCTCCTCCTCCAGCGGCTCCGCCGCCTGACCCAGTCCCTGCCCTGTGGCAGCCTCCCAGGCCTCCTGACCCGGTCCCTGCTTTGTGGCCACTTCCCAGGCTTCCCGACTCTATCCTGGCCCTGAGACCGCCTCCCAGACCTCCTGACCCAGTCCCTGCCCTGAGGCTGCCACCCAGACCTCCTGACCTAGTCTCTACCCTGGGATGGTCCCCCCAGACCTCTGGACCCAATCCTTACCCTGGGGTATCCTCCCTGGCCACCTGGTCATCTTCCGGGTCCCCTTCCTCACCTGTATCTTCCTGCCCTCTTCAGCCATCTTTGGGGTGCCAGGAGTCGCCCCTTAAAGGGAGAGTTATGTCACAGTCTGTCTCCCTCTTGTTTCCTAGGACTCTTATTTTGAAGTGTTTCACCCAGACTACATAACCCAGTATGCACTGCCCTCATCACTGCCATCTGTTCCTTATTGTTCTCACCTGTTTTCCATTCCCTCATTAGGCCTTATATGTATAAACACCCTCAAGTTTAGTTCCTTCTTTGTCAGTTCTTGTTTGTTGTTGTTTTGAGGTCCCGTTTATTTGTTTCACTGTCATCATTTTTATTAAAACCTGCAAATAGATCCTATGTCTCCCGTCTCATCTCAGCAACTACTCGCGACATAGATAAATTAGATAAACCCCAGTGGGAACACACTGCTAGCTACATGCAACTGAAATCCACCTCACTGCAGCCCACATGTCTGGCGGTCAGATCTGCTCGTTGGGGGGAGGGATCACCTTATTTGCTTGTCTTGTCTATTTATTTTCTTTTAACACAGTTTGGGGATTTTATGTTTGTTCAGCAGAAGCAGCAAATTAAATTCAGTTAGAAAACTCTGTGGCGCAGGCTGATAGGTCACCCCGGCACACCTTGCTTCGTTAACCAATCTGAACCACTTTTTTCCTCATCAAACATATATAACCCGCCTACGCATCATAGCGGCACAGCGGCAGCAGCATGGTAACCCACAGCATTTCTCCCTCCATCTCCCCAGCACCACCTGTCTAGATCTGCTCTACGGGGGGGGGGGGGGGTGTTATGTTTGTTCATTAGAAGGAGCACACTTTTCTGTCAGCAGCAGCAGTGCACCGGTTCATCCCAATGCTGGATATCATGTGACAAGAAGTTGTGACCAATCGAGCGTGATATCAAATCCTGTCCATTGCAGTGCCTGAAATTATTTCACATGCTAAAAGTCTAGTGTGTCTGCAGCTTTAATATTTGTGCTGTATATAGATATTCCACATATAGTAATAGTATTATGGTAGTATGCTTTTTCTAACACATTTTTGTGTCTCCCCAAAACAGAGCTAACTGCTCTTGTGTCAGTGACATAAAGTGTGTATAACACTGCCAGTGTCCTGACAGTGAGCAGTTCTTTCCCTGGAGCGCAGCAGATAACATGACTGTCAGACTCATCTACATGACAATGGAGGAAGAGAGGGCAGCTAATCACAAATGCAAATTACAATCAAAGGACATCACCACAATGCATTCTGGGTTGATGATGAGTGGGGAGGTGATTGCCACGATCAAAGGTTTGTTGTGAAATCCTAAAAGACGTGTCCAAAAAACACGATGATAATCTGTTTACATATGGAGAGAAAATTTAAAGGTCAGTAATACATATATCCCCTATTAAATATTTTGAATAATCATCTCATCATTCTAATCTAATGCATCTCAATCTTAACTGTAGGCTATTATGTCCCGCATTTTGTTTTTTATTATTAGTATTATTATTTAATTTTTTTTGCATCTGTTAATTTATTTTATTGATCAAACCCAGAGAATGCTGCAGATATGTTTCAAAAGTAAGCTATAAAAAATATTGAATTTAGTCTTGGGCTAATGTTAGTGTTCTAATAAAGCACATTGTAGCTTTTCTTCTAGTATTGTGTATTTATTTTTCATTTAATACACCTTCTGCATGGAAGGTTGTGATATTAAAAAGCATACTGAAATTTATAGTGGAGAGGTAGTTAGGTGCTAATTTAGCCATGGAGCGAACACAGAGTGGGGTTTCTCTAATCCAGGAGTGCGGAGCGGGAAATGGACAACCCGGAGTGTAGCCGGAGTGGAGTGATTAAAGAATGCTTTGAGCACGAAGGGGAAATTGTTGCCTCTCCACTCCACTCACATACTCTGCTGGTCACCATTCACTTGCATTGTATGGACCAACAGAGCTGAAATATTCTTTTAAAACTCTTTGTTTTTGTCTTGCAGAAGAAAGAAAGTCAGACACATCTGGGATGGCATGAGGATGAGTAAATGATGAGAGAATTTTCATTTTTGGGTGAACTAACCCTTTAAAAATTCTATATAAACACTTTTGGCAAATATGAAATAATCTTATCATTTGGTACCAGGCTGTTGAGGGCAGTAAATGCAATAACAATTCAATTTCTTATTTCCAAATGTCTCTTCCTCCAAAGTACTAAGAGAATCATTAATGGAACCATTAAGGAATCGGAACAGGAATTGTTCAATTTCCCCGGGTCTTCCAGTCCAGAGTGAATGGTGTGTGTACAGCACCTCCTGGTGTCTCACCGTGGTATTCTGAAGAGTGCTTTAGCTGGGTGCATCTCTGCCAGGGTTGGGTCTCCGTCAGCCAGCTCAATGCCAATGATGCCCAGAGACCAGACATACCAGTAAGCATACTGCTGTTCACATGCGTTCACTTGCACACAAAGAGACACACTTTACACTCACCAACCATGACATTCACCCACTGTCAGTGTATCAAAAAATCACTCATGAGATCTTTTTAGTCTCTCAGTTGTTTCTCCTAGAAGGCATTGATATTAAATGGAGAGCATGTGGAGACCTTTAAGTAAGTATCCTAGATGTTTGTCTTAAGAAAAGTGTATTTTTGTACTCTTGAAAATGGACATTTTGACATTATTGTTTTTATGTGAATAAATACAGGTATATTTCTGGTTTCAACATTATTTGTACTTGAGACCTTTGGGGGGGGGGGGGGGGGAATAGCTTTTTACCATGTGACCCACACTTGGTTTTCGTCTAATGAAAATTGGTAAAATTGCAACAATTTACGGATGGATTCACATTGAGAGCCACATATCTCTGGGATTTAACCATATTGGGCCTTAAAAAGGAAGATACTAAAATAAAGTGTGTTCAGAACATGGCCAGTTTAACTGTTTATATCCGGGGGATTTTTTAGATTGGTTAAATAAGCTCTCCATTCCCGTGTTAATTTACCCAGCATACCCAATGTGAATTTAACCGTACCATTTTCTAATTGAAACTCATTTTAAAACATTATTTCAGCTCCAGTTCGCCAATATATGTGATGTTTAATCATAACTGGATTGTAAATAATCGCAACACTTATGCTGCACTTCAGTGTTCAGTCACTTGTCAGTAACACTGTGACCAATCGTTATACTGCCGAGCGTTTAATTTAGATTGTATTTTAATTGGCCCTGAGGGGCCTCCCCCACTGGCCCCATCACCTCGCTTTATTTCACACTCACAGAGGAGTGGCGCTCAGCTATTAACCTTCACACGACCCACACAATAGACACACTCAGAATTCAGTCACACATTTAAGTTGTATGAACTGAGCATTAAGATACAGATTTTGTACTAAATACTGAACTATCCTGAAACTCACAGTTTAAAGGAACAGAAATTGTTTCAGTGAGTAAAACTAAAAAACTAAAATAAAAAAAAAGGCTTTTAGGAAAGAAGAAACAAAATAATATATTTATTGAGGTTTATTCATACAGGAGACATTCTGCAATAATTTACTCACCCTAATGGAACATAAAGAGAGATATTAAGGACATTGTCCAAGCTGCTCTTTTCCATACAATGACAGTAAACAGAGACTGAAATAACACAAAAATAGACAAGTTTTTCTAAAAATAGACAAATAGCACTAAATAGACGTATCAAATTAAAGCTCTTTTTATCAAAAGAATCACAAAGTGAAATATGACCTCTTTAAGACAAGCATCTCTTTTATGCTCAGATCACTGCTTCTGTAAGCTCCAATAGCCACAATAAAAAGCCTGTATATCAGCTCTTACCTTAAGCTGTTTTCTTCAGAATGAGCCATTTTCAACTTGTCTGTGAACTTGTTTGTGTAAATATTCCAATTTTATGTCTCAGATGTCCAAAACAAAAGATGCTGGCCAGCAGAGAAAGTATGATAATCAAATCATTAGCAAAATTGGTTATTAACTATTTATGTTATTTACGTTTATGAAGCTTTTAGTCCACTCAGAGACCGAGATATTCAATGAAAGTGTTGGGAAAGTTCATGCAGGGACATAGAGCTCACACTTTTGTAGGGACATAGAGCAAACACAGCCTGAACCACAGGCTTTCAAAGACATGATAAAAACAATGTACGTTCATCATAGCATTGTAAACATATACAATATATGAATAATGTATTTTTTTATTTGATTTTTTCTGTAAAATGAGACCAATATTTTGCAATAAGTCCACTGTAATGCCAAAATATGTGTCAGAGCTGAAGAGGTGAAACCATTGTTCACTGATAATCTTTCCCTCTGCGAGAGTACAAACATGAGATAACAAATTAAGTTTAATGTCATTGAATGTCGAAGAGAAACCTGCAGCAATGTATCTTTATGCCACATATTTGAATTGAATTCCTATTGAATTCCCTTGCATTGTATGGAAAAGAGCAGCCAGGGCATTAAGTCATCAATTAATACAGGTTTAGAACAACACCATCACCATCTTCATCACAAAGGATGAACATTTTTTATTTTGGGGTGAACTATTCCTTTAAGAATACTATTTTTTTTTTTTTTTTTGCAGTTTAACAAATAAAGAGAGGTGTATTGACCAGCAAAACAGGTCTAAATAAAAAATGGAGTGAGGTAACGTAAGACCAGACCTCAGGAGCCATCCAGAATGGGGTTCCCACAGATGTGTTTCTGCGCAGACGGGCACTCGTCATCTGAGCCGAGACACCTGTGAAGGTGAACATTTCTCATGTTTCACAATCATAGCTTAGTTACTTTTCTTTTCATAAGGTTGCATTCTTTAGCAGATAATTTTCATTATTTTCATTGAAAGCTAATACAAAAATGTGTGATTTTAAATCTATAAAAAAATATAAAAAACAAATAGCACTAACGGAAAAAAAAACAGATTCAGACATGTAGGAGGTGGCAAGTAATCTGTGGTGACAATGAGGGCAGGGAGCGGGCAACTGTCGTTCATAAGCATTATTTTAAGAGGGTGTTTGGCTTCTCAGCACAATGGGATAAACACGCCTCAGGCAGATGAGAATCAATGGCCCCACGCATGTCCCTCATACACACATTATATGCAAAACACCATTTTACCCTTTTATCACAGGAGCAGCCCAGGGTGAGTGAGGGTGAGTTTGATAAAACATTTACATGCCTGAGAGGCTGGAACTGTTACTCTGATGTGCCACCTCAATTTAGAAGCATTTAATTTTTTGACAACACATGATACATCAGATCATTAGCATACAGTTCATTGCATTATGTATACAGTAACAATATATGATGTGTATCAGTATAATAATAATATACTGTACGTCTCTTGTGTTGTCAACAAATTAAGTGCTACTAAATTGAGGTGGTGAATTGCACTGTATGCATATAAGGAAGACTGAGGCTAGTTGTCAAATGGGGAAGTTGTCACAAGGGCTATATCTCAGTAACTATTTTTGTGACTTTGACTTTCCAAAAGAAATGTTTTCTATCATTATATTTAGTTATAGCTGTTGGATAAACAAGCGCACAAAATTCAACCAAACTGGGAAACACTGAATCAAGTGTCAACTGTGTTATGAAGGCAGATTTTTACTGAAAGGTTTAAATGTGTTCTCAGCATAAAGGTATTTTTTCATGAAAGTCAGGTCTGTCACATTTTTATGAGGTCAGTATGTCACATGTGTTTTTGAATGTTATGACTGTATAAATTACAATATATGTTGGCGAAAAAATATTTTGATACTTTTGTACATGACATTTTCCATTTTTGTTGTTTCATGAATCGTCTTATGCATCATACTTGTTTGACTTTTAAAATTTTGCCAAAAGGCCTTTTAATAGGCTGTTTAATACATGTGTATATTTAAAGACTTTAGATTTTGATATAGTGGTGGTGAGGTGATGGGAGAACGTGTTATTCAGTACCATGACATATATCAAAGCACGAACCTGGGGTGCGTTTCCCAAAACTATTGTTAGCCAACTATGGTCGCAAGTTCCATCATTATCAACACAGTTCAACTATTTGGCATTTCCCGAAACCGTAGTTCAAACAAACATTTGCAAACTACATTGCAAAGTTGTGTAGTTGGAACTACAGCTCTCCTTCTGTGGTTAGAAGCATAGTTTCTTGTTAGTTTATGCTGTCGACGTCATTGATTTGGCCGCAGCTGGGGTGTGTTCTATTCAGAGTTATCACCCCTATGCCCTATTGCTTTCAAAACTTCACCATCCACTCTGAGAGCTTTGAAAGGCTTAAAGTTGTGGTGCTCAAAGTTATTTTTATTGGAAATTCCTTCGAATTGCCTTCTGAAGGCATTGTTTATGACGTTTGGAGCACAGGATTGGCTTAGTTTTCACATAGAAAAGGTTAGTTATTTTATTATTTACAAGCGAATATCTTAGTTACAACATTCCCAAAGAGAAAATTCACATATAGCAATATATGTAAAACATAACATGTATGTTAGGGATTTTCACTGATATAAAAAGTTATCTGTACTGTACATACAGTATATGCAACATATCTGCAGTACTTTGAGTATAGTGTCAGAAAAGCGCTATGTAAGTGTAAATTTCATTCATTTACATATTTCAAAATATTGCACTTTCAGATTTGTAAAACAATTTCCCAAATCACAGCGTAATTTTATATAGCCAATTTTATATAGTGATTTTTTATATGCCCAAATAAATTGTGGAAATATACATGTATGGCCATATATCTGATTTCTGTATGGGATTACGTGGTTTTGGGTTTATTGTGTCGTGTTCACAGACGTATAATAGAATATGAAATATTCTCAATAGGCTTTGTTATAGAAAACAAACGGATACTTCTTGTTTGCAGTAGTCTTTCAATTAATGTTTGCAGGGGAAAAAAACATAGACCAAGGTAGGAAATTACACAAATTGTTTATTAACACAAGACACAGTATGTCAGTCAGATGAAATAATAGAAAATACAGTAACCAAATTGTATTTAAAAAATAATCATAATTTGTTGTATTCTGAATTAAATGTTCTCTGACTTCTGCTCTTGCATGATGCATTCTGCCATGATGTAGGTTCAGAGGATCATCATCATCGGCAGCATCATCTTCGTCATCATCAGCACCAGCACTAACCCCCTCTTCCTCATCAGGAAGTTGAACATTTTCCCTGACTGCAATGTTGTTGAGAATTGCAGTAATCACTACAACAGCACAGGTTTTGAAGCGGTTCAGCTTCAGGCCGCCACTGGACTTGCTGATGCAGCAAAAACATTGTTTCCACACTCCTATAGCCCTCTCCACTATAGAGCGTGTCCTTCCATGGGCCTGATTGAATCTTTCCTCAGCAATGATGGCTGGATGCTGCACGTGTCAAGAGGAATGGGTGAAGAAGACATTCACTGTCTCCCAGCAGCCAGCTGTCACCAAATTGCTGAAATGGCCCACTTAAAAAGAGTCATATGTGCTTCCAAGCCGTTTTACCACAATGTCAGTGAAGACCCCCAGGTTATCACACACTACTTGAACATTAATGGCTGGATAGCCCTTCCTGCAAATGTACAAGGGCTCATTCACCACAGGACTTGCCACTGGTATAAGGGTGGCATCGATGATGTCAATCACTCTGGGGATGTTGGCAATATTATGGAACTGTTGATTGGCCAGCTGGATTTCTTGAGGAGGTAGTCAGCATGGTGTTCATAAGCTGTAACAGTATAGTGCATGACTTGTAAAGGCCCAGGTATACTTGGTTTTTGCATGTTCCGGATCGGCTCGCGCCTGGTCGGCTGCGTTGCCTTTGTGAGTATACTCTTCTGACCGCGACCAAATGCGAATGCATTTGACACATTGTGACAAGGAGGAGGGCGTGGGCGGGCCGTGATGACGCACACCTGGTGCTGAGTTGTCTAATCAGTGGGAGAGAGATAAGGAGAGGCCGGGACGCCAGTTCGAGAGAGAGAGAGACGCACGTGTTGTGTATGTGCATCTTTGTTTTGTTTCCTGCAAAGCACTTTTATGTATGTCTGAGTTAGGTTCTGTCACTAAAATTTACGCTGCTGTTCAGCCAGTTCCCGCCTCGTTTCCCATGCTGTGAAACTCATTACAACTTCTTTGTGATACTCTTTTAGTAGAGTCAATGTGCGGCGCATGTGCCGACAATGCACACAGTCGAGAAAATCTGGCCGGCATGCGGTCAGGCCGCACGGATTGAAATATGCTGAAATTTACGTCACATACTGTACGCAGAGCGATCTGGGATGGTATAATTTGGCCTTAAGGCGAGACTTTTTTTAGGTAAAATTGAACATGCTATTAGCACCACCCTGTGGTCATTTCACCTTGGAACTGCCATGATGCTTGTAATAGGGCTGTCAAATGGGCTGAGAAAATAAATTCAAA
Organism: Myxocyprinus asiaticus; assembly: GCF_019703515.2. NCBI lineage: Eukaryota > Metazoa > Chordata > Actinopteri > Cypriniformes > Catostomidae > Myxocyprinus > Myxocyprinus asiaticus. The sequence goes on along the minus strand of NC_059354.1, from coordinate 6,230,447 downwards.
ACTGTTATCTTAAATATTGCCAAAATTCTAATTAAATTAAAATTTTCAAGTCAGTAGATTTTTTAATTGACGTTGTTTTCTTAGCAAAATGAATACATATAAACTAGGGCTGTCAATCGTTTAAAATTTTAATCTGATAAATTGCATGATATGCCGATTAATTAATCTCAGGTAATTGCATACATAAATATTTGTTGAGAAAGCCCCTCAAATAAAAATAATTCAACATATAATGATTAAATAATAATAAATTGTTATATTTTACAAAATTATATATATATATACAGCATATATACACAGTATATATATATATTATAAAAAATAATAATTCAGATAATTAAAATGCATTACATTATTGCGACAGATGACTAAAGCATTGATAGGACAATATAAAAAGTGGCTTTAAAATCCAATATATTGTTTATTCCCGTATTATTAAACATAAGTCTATCATTGGTCAACAGTTCACAGCAATCCTTTTTGGAGTTGAATTCGTCAATAAGTCTGAGATTTATTATAAGGGCTTTTCTAATGACGCATCAATGTACACCTGCCTTAGACGGGCGCTTTTGGAGCATCTCACTTTGGTTGCATTGCTTCATAAACATACCATTTTTAAGTCGCTGTGTCAAGTTAAACAGTTTGAAAAAAACACGTCTTGAGATCCCTGCGTTTGGATTTGCACTCTATCAAGCTGTGTTGAATGCAAGAACGTGTTCTAATCTTGTGCTGTCTGCTGTCGGTATAACGTTGGTGTGGTTTGTCCTCTGTATAAGATGAGCAGTGCCTTTACAGCTAGAGTTTCGCTTACTGCCCCCTGGAGAAAACAAGTGGTTCTGATTGCTTGAATTGCTCCGATGGTAGAAATATCATAGATATACATAGGTAGATGCCTCATTCAGCTGGTTCGGATACGTCAATCGTGGCACCATCTTTGAATGGTCAAGGAGAGCTGTTTGAATGCAAGTGAATGGAGAAGAATCCTCAGGCCTCTGCATAAACTGCTTATGTGTGGAAACAGTTCATCAGGTAATGAATTGACTGACTGGGTGCTAATTTTCAGTATGTTTGCCATGATATATTCATTACTAGAGGACTTTATGTGCAGTCTGCAATGAAAAAAAAAACTCTTTTAGAAGTGAATTCAGGAATTTTTATATAATCTAAAATATTGCCCAATGTATATGGTAAATCAGATAATCTGATAGTTGGCTGGAAAAGACTCCAGACTGTTGTAGACCGTATCTGTCAAATTACTTTCATTTGTTGACGAACGGCTCTTGACCTTTCCAATATGGTGGTCCATAGGAACAGTGGCTAATAAGGAATCTACATATAGATATCTATGAGGAATATTCTTATCACAGTCCAAGGACATGATCAATTGCGTTATTTGAATTAAATTATTATTATTATTATTATTATTATTATTATTATTATATTATCACCATCTGACACCATCACTACACCATGATATCACTATAGTACTTTTTTGTAAAGGGTGTTATGCTTTTTGTCTATGTTTCTCTTTAGTGGAGAAACACTGTAAGCCATTACCAAAGTCCACCAGTTTCACTCCACCTTCTGTGGTGAGGAGGATGTTGCTGACCTTCACATCACGGTGGATAATTGTGTTGTTGTGGAGATGCTGGAGACCCTGAAGAGAAAGGCCAGAGAAACTTGAGTCAGTTGAGGCCCTGAGGGCCAGACTGCCTCTGTGATCGGCCACTAAAGCCTACAGCTGGATTCACTCTCTCTTCACTATCATGGCCCAATATAACTGCTCTGGAACGCTCAGAGAGCTGATGCAGCATTCACTGTTCTGGGCTGAGTAGATTACCTCTGTATATATATGTGTATGTGTGTGTGTGTGTGTGTGTGTGTGTGTGTGTGTGTGTGTGTGTGTGTGTGTGTGTGTGTGTGTGTGTGTGTCTCACCAGAAGCATTCCGTACAGGATGTAGGAGATGATGGGCTCCTCCAAACATTTTCCCCTCATCAGCAAACCCTTTATCAGATCAGTAACTGAACCTCCATTACACAACTAAACACCAGACACACACACACACACACACACACACACATAGAGGCGAAGTAATGAGGAAGAAACAAGAGCTGCAGTTACAGACAAAAGAGGGCAACCAAACAACAGTAGCTACATTAGTAAGGTTTCAGCACTTTTTTATGATTCATAGACTTACAAAACACACCACACTGCGCTTTCATAGATAATTTGTGTTTGAGTATGGCACAGTCTCATTCAAACACATTAAATCATTGAAATCATGAATCTGAGGCATTATGTTTTATGTTTTGGCTAGGGTTGGGAACCAAGAACCAGTTTTTGTTCAGAGCCCCTAAGACGACAGGATGGGAATTTTTTTTCTGAAATATTTTTGCGTGCCCTGGCAATAAGTTTTGCGTTCTTTCGCAATAGTTTTGTGTTCCCGCGCAATAAATTTACCATGGTTTTACTACAGTTACCATATTTTAACCTTGATATTTGTAGTAAAACCATAGTAATAATATAGAAAAATGAAAACTATGGTAATAAAAACCGTAATATTTTTTTTAGTATTGTTTTACTATTCAAATACCATAGTTTAACTATGGTTTTACTATAGTAACATTGTATACTGTAACCATAGTTTTTGGCGGAAATCATTTTTCTATAGTAATATTGAAGTAACTATGAAAAGTAAGTTAAGCAACCATGTTTTTTTGGCGAAAACCATGGTTTTAATCCAGTATACTGTATTATTTCATGTTCATTTATTTATTTATTTATTTAAACATTTATACAATTCATGGCAGTTCAATGCATCCAACATTATCTTTTATTTTTAATGTCTGAAAAGGAATGAAGCCAAACCTTATTATGCCTACCCTTTTTACTTCTCTAATCTTATATTCTCTCTTTAAATATTTCCAATTACAGTCCTATTCACAACTCATAAGAAAAATAAAACAAAGAAAATATACAGAAGCAATAAAATATACATAAGAGCAAAATGGCTATATAACATTTATAAACTTCACCCTAACAAATAAATTATTTGAATCAAATGTAACAAAATTTAGCATTTACTGGAACTGCTTGATTTTTAAATGACAGATATACATTTATACAAACATATATACATAATACTATGTTCCCATCAACCCATTCTTTCATACTTTTTAAACACCCCAATTTTAAACATTCTCTTAATTGTTTTACACAATTTAATAAAATTTTTGTTAGCTTAAATGCCATTGTATTTGTAGTAAAACGTCATGGTTACTGGTGTAACCTCCGTTCCCTGATAGAGGGAACGAGACGTTGGTGTCGATGTAGTGACACTAGGGGTCACTCTTGGGAGCCCGAGACACCTCTGGTCTTTGATAAAAGGCCAATGAAAATTGGCGAGTGGTATTTGCATGCCACTCCCCCGGACATACGGGTATAAAAGGAGCTGGTATGCAACCACTCATTCAGGTTTTACGCTGAGGAGCCAATATAAGGTCCAGCCATTTCAGCGGGTAGTTCAGCGTTATGGCAGGAGGGACCAATGTCTCGCTCCCTCCATCAGGGAACGGAGGTTACACCAGTAACCATGACGTTCCCTATCTGTCACTCACTCGACGTTGGTGTCGATGTAGTGACACTAGGGGTCCCTATACGAAACACCACAACTGGCTGAACTGTGTTACGTGAACTGGCGGTGTGTGGTAGGCAGACTTGCTGTGTGCCTCATAGCCAGCACACCAGGTCGACACGTAACCTCCCCCGACACAGTTATGAGTGCCGAACGGCCCTTTTTGGGGACAAGTCGACTACCCAAAGATAGAGACAGGCTTAACCTAGTCGTGGCCTCTATTCCCCTTCTCTTTTTCCATTCCCTAAAAAAGAAGGGGGATTATCCGACTGGGCCGCCAGGTCTAGTTGGGGGGTGTCCCTCCCAAGGGGAAGACACAGCAGAGACCACACCTCGCCCAAAGAGAGGGGGGGATATTTAAGTGGAAAAATACATCACATGGTCTTTCCAACCATGTGGAGAGCCTTCAAGGTAGATCCTGCCCAATGGGGGAGGAGTTACCACAAACATGGAGACTGGGGCAGAGGGGCTCTGCTCAAGGAAGACACAGTTTGCCAGCAGGGAAATGAACTAGCAGAGGATATAGATCGCATGGAGTTTAGCCTTACAGGGAACCACCACATGCGGAGCACCTACCCCAGAACAGGGCTCTTAGTTAGCGTGTGTACTGGGCCGGCAATGAGTCTCTCCGAAAACTCGACTGCCACAGGGTTCAGAGGAAGTCAACCAGGGAACACATTTTGTGAACACTACTGGGAATTAACGGTGCACGTCTTCAGCTCAAAAGGAGGTGGAAGGCGCTATGTGCAAGCGACACACCCGGCTGGCTATCCCGGACTTATCCGCTTGTATTGCGTGCCACTACCTGGGACGAAACCGGTTCCACCCGTAGGTTGTAGAAGCTTGCAAAGGTGTTGGGTGTTGCCCAGCCCGCTGCTCTGCAAATGTCTGTTAGAGAGGAACCTCTGGCCAGGGCCCAAGAAGCCACTACACCACGGGTAGAATGGGCTTGTAGCCCTACCAGGAGTGGCATGTTTTGGGGGATATATGCCATAGTTATGGTGTCAATGAGCCAGTGGGCGATCCACTGCTTGGGGACAGCGCTTCCTTTCCGCTGTGCACCAAAGCAGACAAAGAGCTGCTCAGAGACTCTAAAGCTCTGCGTGCGATCCAAATAGATGCGTAAAGCATGCACCGGACACAGCAATGACAGGGCTGGGTCTGCCTCCTCCTGGGGCAGCGCTTGCAGGTTCACCACCTAGTCCCTAAAGGGGTGGTGGGAACCTTGGGCACATAGCCCGGTCAGGGTCTCAGGATCACGTGAGAATAACCTGGACTGAACTCCAGGCACATTTTGCTGACAGAGAACGCTTGCAGGTCACCTACCCTCTTGATGGAAGTGAGCGCAGTCAGGAGGGCAGTCTTCAAAGAGAGTGCCTTAAGCTCGGCTGACTGCAAAGGCTCAAAGGGGGCTCTCTGTAGACCCTGAAGAACTACAGAGGTCCGATGAGGGAACGAGGCATGGCCTGGAGGGATTCAGCCTCCTGGCGCCTCTTAGGAACCTGATGATCAGGTCGTGCTTCCATAAGGACTTGCCGTTGACTGCATCGTGGTGTGCTGCTATGGCAGCAACGTACATCTTCAAGGTGGAAGGGGACAGCCTCCCTTCCAACCTCTCTTGCAGGAAGGAAAGCACTGATCCACTTAGCGAACAGATGCTACTTAAAGGCATACAGGCGCCTCGTAGAGGGAGCCCTAGCCTGAGTGATCATGTCTACCACCGCAGGTGAGAGACAGCCTAGGTCTTCCGTGTCCCGTCCAGGGGCCAGACATGGAGATTCCAGAGGTCTGGGCGCGGGTGCCAGATGGTGCCCCTTCCCTGAGAAAGAAGATCATTCCTCAGGGGAATTTGCCAAGGGAGAGCTGTTGCGAGGAGCGTGAGGTCCGAGCACCACGTCTGGGCGAGCCAGTAGGGTGCTACCAGGACGACCTGCTCCTCGTCCTTCCTGACCCTGCACAGGGTCTGTGCAAGCAGGCTCACTGGGGGAAATGCATATTTGTGAATACCAGGGGGCCAGCTGTGTGCCAGCGTGTCTATGCCGAGGGGGGCCTTGGTCAGGGCGTACCAGAGCAGGCAGTGGGGAGGATTCTTGGGAGGTGAACAGGTGCACCTGTGCCTGTCGAATCGACTCCAAACCAGCTGGACCACCTGAAGGTGGAGTCTCCACTCTCCCCTGAGGGTAACCTGTTGTGACAGCGTGTCCGCTGTAGTGTTGAGGTTGCCTGGGATGTGAGTGGCTTGCAGCAACTTGAAATGCTGCTGACTCCAGAGGAGGAGATGGCGGGCGAGTTGTGACATACAACGAGAGCGCAAACCACCTTGGCGGTTGACATATGCTACCGTTGTCATGTTGTCTGTCTGAACTAACACGTGCTTGCCCTGGATCAATGGCCGAAACCTCCGCAGGGCGAGCAGAATTGCCAACAACTTGAGGCAATTGATGTGCCAATGCAGTCGCGGACCCGTCCAGAGCCCCAGCCGGTTTTGTAGGCGATTGTCGTGACCACGACGTGCCTGGGGACCAGTTCTAGAGGAACACCTGCCCGTAGGAACGAGAGGTCGGTCCAAGGGCTGAAAAGACGGTGACAGACCAACGTAATGGCCACTTGGCGTGTCCCATGGCACCATGGCCGTCTCGGGACTTGAGTCTGGAGCCAGTGCTGTAGCGGCCTCATATGCATCAACCCGAGCAGAGTGGCCACCGCCGAGGATGCCATATGCCCCAGGAGCCTCTGAAAAAGTTTCAGTGGAACCGCTGTTCCCACTTGTCGAGATAGTTGAGAACGCGAATGCCCACCTCCCTTAACGGAGCAAGGGCAGCCTCTGTGACCTTCGTAAAGATGCGAGGGGACAGGGACAGGCCGAAAGGGAGGACTTTGTACTGATACACCTGACCCTCGAACGCGAACCGCAGGAAGGGTCTGTGTCAAGGAAGGATCGAGGCGTGGAAGTATGCATCCTTCAGGTCTACCGCCGCGAACCAATTTTGATGCCGGACGCTCACCAGAATGCGTTTTTGCGTCAGCATCTTGAACGGGAGTCTGTGTAAAGCCTAGTTCAGAACTCACAGGTCCATGATTGGCCTCAACCCACAGCTTTTTTTCGGTACGATGAAGTAGGTGCTGAAAAACCCCTTCTTCATCTCGGCTGGAGGGACAGGTTCTATCGCACCCTTCCGTAGGAGGGTAGCGATCTCCGCGCAAGGTAGCAGTGTTTTCGTCTTTCACCAAGGTGAAGTGGACACCGCTGAACCTGGGCGGATGCCTGGCGAAGTGAATCGTGCAGCCGAGTCAGACGGTCCGGACCAGCCCTCATGACAAATTGGAAAGCGCAAGACACGCATCCAAGTTCCGTACAAGGGGGACCAAAAGGGACAACGTCTTTGGACGTACCGGCAGGTGGGGCCATCGCGGTGGGGCGGAGCTTGAGGTGCCACACCACGTCGTGGCAGTGCTGAGTCTAAGGACATCGAAGCACTTACCTGGCTCCTTGTGACCACCCCCGGAATACCCTTTGATGGGGGAGGAAGAGGCCTGTCCTCGTGACCCGTGGAGACTGTCACATCGGGGGCGGATTCGTGCCACAGCTGGGCACTCAGGGGTGGGAGACCACCGCTGGAGCGCCAAACCTGCCAAATAGAGTGGTGGACGGTGGTCGTGATGACAGCCGTACACACCGGATACGTGACCCAGGGAACAAAGAAACCACTCTTGCTGAGCTCTTGAGTACTGCAGCCACTTGGGAATGCAGCGCAATTAAATGCAAAAGGTAACAAAAAGATGGAGATCTGCTTACCAGCTCCAGAGCAGCAGGTTTCGTTGTCCCTGGGTCGCCCGTCTCAAGGGCGCTTTGAAGCCTTTCATGGGTTCTTGGCGGCCCCAAGATGGGTGGCATCTGCTTCCTGCAGTGGGCTCCACGCCGGGGCCGGGCCGAAGGGGCTGGCTGCGGCGGAGCTGGTGCAGTCAGCGTAGGGGGACGCCCTTGGCGATGAGTTGACGGGGTGCAGGATCTTGAGCCGCGCCGGGGCAGGATATGCTGGCTAGCATCCATCTACTGCTCTACCATCGAAAACTGCTGGGCAAAGTCCTCGGCGGTGTCACCGAATAGGCCTGCCTGGGAAATGGGGGCAGAAAGGAATCGTGTTTTGTCGGCCTCACCCATCTCGACCAGGTTGACCCAAAGGTGGCACTCCTGGACCACTAGTGTGGCCATCATCCGCCCGAGAGACCGTGCCGTGACCTCCGTCGCTCAGAGAGCGAGGTCGGTCGCCAAGCGCAGTTCCTGCATCAATCCCGGGGCGGAACTACCCTCGTGCAGTTCCTTTAGCGCCTTGGAGGACTTGCAGGAGAGCCATGGCGTGCAGGGTGGAGGTGGCTTGTCCAGCGGCACAGTAGGCCTTGGCCATCAGAGATGACGTAAACCTACAGGCCTTGGACGGGGGCTTTGGGCACCCACACCAGGTGGCGGCGCTCTGCGGGCATAGGTGCACTGCGAGCGCCTTTATCCACCGGGGGATTGCCAAATAGCCCTTGGCCGCCCCACCATCGAAGGTAGTGAGGGCGGGGAGCTGAAAAGATCAGGACCGGGCAGTAAAAAGTGCCTCCCGCGACCTTGTCAGCTCTTCATGCACTTCCGGGAAGAAAGGAACGGGGGCGGAGTGTGGCTTTGAGCGGTGCCACGAGCCCAGGAACCAATCACCGAGCCGCGAGGGTTCAGGGAAGAGCAGTAAAATCCACTCTAACTGACACTCGCGGCTGCCCGGGAAAGCATGTCATCATCTCCGCATCAGCCTGTGACTGGGCAATCAACCCCGAAGGGAGGAGCCCAGCTGAGGCTTCCGACTGGACGAGCCCGCTCTCCGATGCTGCGCTCGAGAGCTCATCACTTTCGTGGGCTCCGAATAAGAGGTCGAACTCGCCATGAGACGAGCCGGCGGACTCACCCGGAAGCCTGATCGGGGCAGACGAGCGTGCTGGGGAATGGGAGGTCTGCGGGGGGATACCCGGCGGAGGTGGTCCCATTGGGGTCCCCAAATTGCCCCCAGTGCTAGCCGCGTTGGCCTCATACCCATGGGTAAAAGGACCGAGGCGGGAGCCTCTGGGGTGGCTCGTTTCTTACGAAGGCGAGCCGTGACCGCAACGTTGCCATGGCCATATTCTCGCAATGAGAACATGACCATCCACGAACGCTGTCTCCGCGTAAGCAGTGCCCAGACACGAAAGACAGTGATTGTGACCGTTAGAAGGCGAGAGATAACGAGCACAACCAGGAATAACACACAATCGGAAAAGCATCTTTAAAAAGACGCATCTTTAAAAAGACGTTCCGTGTGTGCGCTCTTTTAGAGAAATATATACTCTTTTAGAGGGGAAAAATGCTCTTTCAGAAAATATACTCTCTAGTTTTTCTGCCGAAGCGCCCAGGGGCTTTCTCTACAGTGCACCAGTGCAGAGGGGGGAGAAGCCGCTGAAATGCGCCGTCAGATCCAGCAGAGGTGAATGAACAGTAGTATTCAGCTCAGTGAGCATGACCGTTCGGCTCCGAAGAGAAAATCTGAATGAGTGGTTGCATACCAGCTCCTTTTATACCCATATGTCTGGGGGAGTGGCATGCAAATACTTGCCAATTTTCATTGGCCTTTTATCAAAGACCAGAGGTGTCTCGGGCTCCCAAGAGTGACCCCTAGTGTCACTACATCGACACCAACGTCGAGTGAGTGACAGATAGGGAACCATAATAACCACAACATTATGATTTTTATTACCATAGTTTACATTTTTCTGTATTAGTACTATGATTTTACTACAAATATAAAGGTTAAAATACGGTTACTGTAGTAAAACCATGGTAAATGTATAGTGAAGAAATGCAAAACTTATTGTGAGGGAACACAAACTATTGTGAGAGAATGCAAACAATTATGAGAGAACGCAAAACTATTTCAGAAAAAAAAAAATCCCGCCCTGTCCTCTAAGGGTCTGTGTAGATTTGGATTACTTTTGGTTCTGTAAACAGTTCCGAAACATTCCATTTTCCACCAATGCTCAATGCACTAGTGAATCTACAATGTGAAACATTTAGCGCAACCAGTGTAGTACAATTCCCAAACAAATGACTCTTATGAGTCAGCTCTTTTAAATCTGCAGCATGAAACATACAGTGCAATAACTGTAGTCTGATTGCCGAACGAGCGACTCTTTCCAGACATTTAAAAAAAAACTTATGAACAGTGCAAAACATTCAGCGTGATAAGTGTAGTCCGATTCCGGAACGAATGACTCTTATGAGCCAGTGAATCAAAACATACCAGTGTAGTGTAGTTCCTGAACGAATGCTTTGACAAACATTATTTTATTTTTATTTATTTTTGCTGTGTTGGCATATGAAAGACTTCTTGAATTTCATTCTGTCAACTTTTAGGAGGACATTAGCAATATAGATGACCTCACAGCTAAGAGCCAAGAACTAAAAACGACTGCAGTTTTGATTTCATGGGGTCTTTAACACCAATAATGCAATTCTCTGTCTAATGCTAAATCTCACCTCCAGAACGAGCCACAGCTGTCCTCATAAGAGCTCGTCTGCTTTGTAGAACATGCCAAAGAACTCAACCACATTGGGATGGTTGGACAGCGAGTGCAGGATGTTGTACTCTGCCTCAATGTCCTCACATCCTTATAAAACAATCATTACAACTGCATTAATCATATATATTAGCACACAAAACATCACCCTGGTTTATGGCAGTTATATTTGGTTTGCATTTGACATGTTTTATGACATGGTGTTCTTATCAATTTTTATGATAAACTGCATGGAAAACTGTCCCTAGTTGAGGTTAGAAATAGTGGAAAAAGTACAAAGTATTTTTTGCCTTATTTTTCTGTAAAAAAAAAAAAAAAAAAAACATTACTTGAGGAGCAGAATGGCATAAGATACTGTCTTGTTTTCAAATCAATCTAACAAAATTTAGTGGGGTGTTTGCATAAAACAAGAAATTTGCCAACGGGGTAAGAAAAATTAAATTTTTTCTTACCCCATTGGCAAATAGTTTTTCTTGTTATTAGCATACACCACACCAAATTTAGCTCGATTTCTCTGAAAACAGGACAAATTATATCATTTTGCTTCTCAAGTAGATTGATATTGTTTTAAGAATGTTTAGATATTTTATTCAAAATCAATAGTGCTATAAACAGAAAATATCTGCAGGGGAAGTTAAGGGAGAACACTGACTTACTCTGTTAGTGTGTCTGGGATTCTGAGAAAAGCCAAAGGACAGCAGAGGAAAAAAAGAAGTTTCTTTTCTGTTTGTTTTAATTTAGAAGTCATGGTAAGTGGTTGTGAGGGCATTAAGCCCTCTTAAATTAACTTGACTGCAGAGGAAAAGGTTACTTGTGTTTACAGTAGGCCTTCTTTGTATTGCAATGCAGCCTTTGCAAATTCATTGCTGAATAGAATCTTTTGTTACAAGTACAGTACATAAATTAAGGTTTAAGACTCTCAGGAACAACCAGTTACAAAAAAAAACAGGGTAAAATACTGTGCATGGATATTAGTTTCCATGTGCCTACATCAGGAAGAGGAAAAATTACAATATGTTAAACAGAATCTCAATGTCACAAATGAAGAAAAGCATCTAGTCCAACAATGACTCACATTAATGGGATCCAGAACTTTCATGGCTGATTGACTTCCATCTTTCTTATTGAAAACGTTGTAGACTTAGCCATAGGTCCCTTTCCCAATGGTTTCAACAATGTCCCAGTCAGCAGATGGATCTGCCAGCAACTCTAGACTATTCATGCTTGACTTGTACGGGTACGGCCCATAGAGAGAGACCTTCTGAACCATACAAATAGAAATACAGTAATTCAAAGCCATGATTTAATTCTTTACACATTTTTATACATACATTATCAGTCTAAAGTTTAGACACACTTGTTGGCAAGGCTGGATACTTTGAAGAAGCTCAAATATAACTTAATACTGATTAACATTTTTGGTCACTACATACTTTTTAATGTTTTAATGATTTTGGGATGTTCCAATACAATTTTTTGACAACAAGTACAAGTACCGATACTTTCTTTTCGGTACTCACCGATGAACAATTCGTTTTCAACATAATATTGTATTATTTTTCTAAATGAAATGCTTTTATACAGAACCTCACAGCATAATACAAAATACAAAATATAAAAAAGTGCTGCATAACAGAGCATCTCAGATGAAAGATATTGCTTAAATATAATACAATAACTACTGATTTATTATTAGTAGTAGGAGTTGTAGTATTACAGTGAATATAGCATAACTATACAGTAGTGTTATGTTTTTGTCATACTTCCATTTAAGTTTTTTATTTTGGCGGAAGCTTTTATTATGAAGTGTTCCTGTGACATAGCGCGTGTGGAGGCTTCACGCTGTTCTCCGCAGCATCCATGCACAACTCACCACGTGCCCCCCGAGAACGAGAACCACATTATAGCGACCACGAGGAGGTTACCCCATGTGACTCTACCCTCCCTAGCAACCAGGCCAATTTGGTTGCTTAGGAGACCTGGCTGGAGTCACTCAGCACGCCCTGGATTCAAAGTCGCGACTCCAGGGGTGGTAGTCAGCGTCTTTACTCGCTGAGCTACCCAGGCCCCCCAAAAGGCTGCTATTTAATTAAATAAACATGTAGTCTGTATAGCCTCACGCTACAAAGTGAATTAGCACTCTGCTTGCTGTCATCTGCTACAAACAGTGCGTGCAGTGCTCATGATGGTGTTTTCCATGTATGAGCCAAGGAGCTCTAAAAGGTTTGAGCAGCCGGTGTCAGCACAACACCAGCTCCACACATTCACAAGTGCTCACATTTGAAGCACAGCACATGCAAACTATATATTTATGTCATTAAATAATTAAATGTTTAATAATCACACTAGGACATACATTTTACATTACATAACATGATTTTAATTTGTGTGCTAAAAATTAACGTAATGCCATTCGTATGTCAGATGGTATTGGTTTGTGGTAACGGAGCATTTTAGCAAGTTCTTGAACACAGTATTCCAAGATTTTACTATTATTCTAAAATGTGGAAAATAGTAATAGTAAGCATTAATAATGAGCATTTTGTAATTTTGGTCCTAAATTAACACTATGTCCTGTAAATCTAATGAAATCGTGTCTTGTTGGGCCAAACAGGCTAATGGGTCACATTAGGTTGGAGAAGGTTTTGCGGGTATATGGCTGAATCTGACAGTCACTCCTTTAAAACTAAGACTTCCAATTTCATAAAACTGTGATATCGACTTTTGCTTGGCATAAATGTTTGAGAAAGAAAATAGCTTCAGGTGGTTTGACAGAAAGCTAGTATCTCTACAGTGATAGTTTCTTTGCTCTCTGCTAAATGTCAAGGGTCAAACATAATTTAAAGCATAGTTCAAGTCATTCTGTAAACCTAATATGCTCTAATAGGCGCCACATTTATCAGTCTTACCAGTGTCTCCTACTATTGCTAATACAACTTCAGTGGCATAAACACATATAGAGCATGTCAAGAATTGTCAAGAATTTGATCAGAAATAGGCATAATATGCAGCTGTGTCAAGACACCTTGTTTGTAAATGAAGGCATCTACTGTAGGCACTATGTTTTGTTGGTTTAGATATGAGCTGTGCAAAATTACAGCTCATGAAGCCAACAATACAAGATTTATAACTGCAATTAAAAATCTGTGCACTGTCTCAAGTTTGACTCAAGATGGCGCCGAGTATGGCTGCTGCGTTGCGAGCTCCGACACAACACTGCAGTTTTTTGTTTGTTTTGTTCACAGTTCTATGTTTTTATTTTGTCTTGGATGTTGTCTGCCTTATTGTCTACGACAGACAAACACTTTTAGACATTGGTTCTGCAATAGCACACCGAAAACCGGACTTTAAATTCTTCAATGCCGACCCGCTGTTTACAAACACGCCAGCGGAGCCCTTTCTCTGGGCAGCCTGGCCGTGGAAACGGAGAAGGAAAAGGGGAAACACAGCCGGCGTTCTCAACAGAGTAAGACGTCGTGCAAATCGACCCCTGCTACCCAGTATTCTACTGGCAAATGTTCAGTCTCTGGACAACAAGCTCTGCGAGCTGAGAGCGTGGATCTTTTTCCAACGAGAGATGAGGGACTGCTGCATTATCTGCCTAACAGAAACTTGGATGTCTGCTGAGATTCCAGATTCAGCCATCGAACCCGCAGGGTTCTCTGTGCACTGAGCGGACAGAGCGAAATACCTCTCAGGTAAAAGCAGAGGTGGTGGTGCATGTTTTATGGTCAACAAATCCTGGTGTGATCAGAGGAAAGTACATTCTATCAAGTCTTTCTGCTCTCCTGATCTGGAATTTCTCATGCTTCTGTGTCGACCATTCTGGCTACCAAGGGAATTCACAGCGGTCATTATCACAGCTGTGTACATCCCCCCACAAGCGGACACAGACCGGGCACTCAAGGAACTGTACGGGATTATAAGATAGCAGGAAACCGCACACCCTGAGGCCGCGTTCATTGTGACAGGGGACTTTAACAAAGTCAATTTTAAATCAGTCGCACCAAAATACCACCAACACATCAGTTTCAACACACGAGGGGACAGGGTTTTGGACCATTGCTACTCTCCCTTCCGGGATGGCTACAAATCCCTCCCCCGCCCACCATTTGGCAAATCAGACCACTCTTCCATTCTGCTTCTGCCCGCTTACAGGCAGAAACTGAAACAGGAAGCACCCACCCTCAGAACGATCCAGTGCTAGTCGGACCAATCAGACTCTACTCTACAGACTGTTTTGATCACACGGACTGGGAGATGTTCCTGTCCGCCTCTGATGACGACATCGAGGTGTACGCTGATAGCATAACGTGTTTCATCAGAAAGTGAGTAGAGGATGTTGTTCCAGTTTAACACCACCAACTCTAGAAGCATGTGGCAGGGAATTAATATCATCACGGACTTTAAAGGGAATAAAAACTCTGCCATGAACACCGCTGCCTCTCTCCCGGATGAGCTAAATACTTTTTATGCTCTTTTCGAAGGAAATAACACCGCCCTCGCGGAGAGAGCTCTCGCGGCCGATGCTACAGTGGTTAGTTCACTCTCCGTCTCTGTAGCGGATGTAACACAATCCTTCCGACGGGTGAATATCCATAAAGCCGCGGGTCCAGACGGCATTCCGGGCTGCGTCATCAGAGCATGCGTGAACCAACTGGCTGGTGTTTTTATGGACATTTTCAACCTTTCCCTCTCCTTGTCTGTGGTCCCCACATGCTTTAAAACATCCACCATTGTGCCTGTACCAAAGCAATCCAAAATCACTTGCTTAAATGACTGGCATCCTATTGCTCTGACCCCCATCATCAGCAAATGCTTTGAGAGACTAATCAGAGATTACATCTGCTCTGTGCTGCCTCTATCACTGGACCCATTGCAGTTTGCTTACCGCAACAACCGCTCCACTGATGATGCCATTGCATCTACAATACGCACTGCTCTCTCCCACCTGGAAAAAAGGAACACTTATGTGAGAATGCTGTCTGTAGACTACAGCTCAGCATTCAACACCATAGTGCCCTCCAAGCTAGATGAGAAACTCCGGGCTCTGGGCTTAAACAGCTCGCTGTGCAGCTGGATCCTGGACTTCCTGTCAAGCAGACACCAGGTGGTTAGAATGGGCAGCAACATCTCCTCATCACTGACCCTCAACACTGAAGCTCCGCAGGGCTGTGTTCTTAGCCCACTCCTGTATTCCCTGTACACACATGACTGTGTGGCAACACACAGCTCCAATGCCATCATTAAGTTTGCTGATGATACGACAGTGGTAGGTCTGATCACTGACAATGATGAAACAGCCTACAGAGAGGAGGTGCTCACTCTGACACGCTGGTGTCAGGAGCACAACCTATCCCTCAACATCAGCAAGACAAAGGAGCTTGTGGTGGACTTCAGGTGAAAAGACAGAGAACACAGTCCCATCACCATCAATGGAGCACCGGTGGAGAGAGTCAGCAGCTTCAAGTCCCTCGGTATCCACATCACTGAGGAACTCACATGGTCCGTCCACACTGAGGCCATTGTGAAGAAGGCTCATCAGCGTGATCTTCTTCCTGAGATGGCTGAGGAAGTTTGGAATGAACCGCCACATCCTCACATGGTTCTACACCAGCACTATAGAGAGCATCCTGACTGGCTGCATGACTGCCTGGTATGGCAATAGCACCGCCCACAACCGCACAGCCCCGCAAAGGGTGGTGCGAACTGCCAGACACATCATCGGAGGTGAGCTTCCCTCCCTCCAGGACATATATACCAGGTGGTGTGTGAAAAAAGCTCGGAGGATCATCAGAGACTCCAGCCACCCAAGCCATGGGCTGCTCTCACTGCTACCATCAGGCAGGCGGTATCGCAGCATCAGGACCCGCACCAGCCGACTTCATGACAGCTTCTTCCCCCAAGCAATCAGACTTCTGAACTCTTGATCTCTCACGATCAATATACATCAGCACTGCACTTTATTAATCTTATTATCTCACACTGGACTGTCTTAAATTATATTCTCTCTTAACAACACACTGGCAACTGACTATCAACCGACAGCCTGAATGTCAATATAGTACAATACAACCTACTGTATATTTTATATATACTATATATACTATTTTTATTGTATAATGTGTATTCTATATTGTATGTATATTCTATATTGTGTGTATTGTATACTGTATATTGTATATTATTATTTGTATATTGTGTTGTGTGTAATTATGTGTATATTAGATATGTAAATTGTGATGTGTAAATCTGTTTATTGTAAATTGGTATATGTCTCATCTATGTCTCATCAATGTCATGACTGCTATGTTGCTCGGAACAGCACCCAAGACTTTCACCCACTATTGCACTTGTGTATATGGTTGTGTGACAATAAAAGTGAAGTGAAGTGAAGTGTCTGCATAACAAAGAAAGCTAATGCCATTGTGATAACATATCACATAGAGAAAGCATGAAGCAGGAGAAAAAAAAAAAAAAAACCTAAGACAGAGCCTTGTGGCACACCACACTTTTTAAGTTATCATGTAAGGATGGACAGCTCAATTACACAAACAAAGTGCTGGTGATCTGACAGGTAGGATCTAAACACACCTATCCACAGACAAATCAAAAAAGAAGTGTGAAAGCTATTTTTAGAGTTGGCTGAGGTGTACCCTCAGTTTGCCATTAAGACAGACAGGTTTAAAGCACAGTACGATCACAACAGTACATAAGTACTTACATGGAGAAAGATACCTTTCTCTGACTCATCCCTTCAGCATAAAACTCACAAGAATGCACTAAATCTAAGTCTACAAAACGTCATCATAGTGCTCCAGCCAAGAATAAATAGTTTTGGTAAAAGGAAAGAAAAAGGCTTTACATTTATTTTCTCAAAGAGAGCTGTCTGGTTCTGACTGGCACCAAAGAGAATTAGTTGATGGATTCAGATAGCACTTTCCCATCACTGCGCTCTAAGAAGCCACAATCAGCTCAACGGGATTGGATTTAACAGAGATTAACTCTGTCATCTACCTCTAGACTACCACTGTCTCATTTATCACTGAGAGTTGAGATGTCTAAAACTTTCCTTCCTGATTACATTCCTGAATGCAATCTAGAGGGGTACTGAGAGAGATACCATGGACAGGGGCTGCAGGGGTATCAAGGGACCAATACCTGTCCTGTCTGATAATAAACGAGGAGCTCTAAATGTGTTCTGATGTTCAGCTTTGGTTAAAAGTAATGGAATTGGAAATACTGACTTCAAATGGTAAAGCATAAAGGTTATTGCCAAATAAGAAAATAGTAAGATCCTGTTGCATACCTGGTAGAGTATTGTTTTAGCAATGCCAAGGTCGTGGCTTTGATTCCCAGCAAACACACATAAAACGTACAGTATAGCTTAAATGAACTGTATGCCACTTTGGATAGAAGCTTCCTTTCCATTTTCATATCACAATTCTAATTTCCAAACATAATTTTGTAATTTTTTGGGTAGGGAAAAATGTAATCATTCAAATTAGATCAGAGTATTTAGAACTTTCTCTTTCTTTTGAGTTCACGAAACTAACACCTTTTAAGTAACCTAAACTGTTTCATTGTTTGGTAAACACAAATTGGGCAGGGGATTTCTTGTTCCCAGCATGCTTTGCATGGGACTCAACAGGGAAGGTAAATGTTAAAATTAAGCGTTATTTTATGTTTTTGCAACATAAATGTAAAGGGGGAAACTTTTTAGTGTTTAATGTTTTGTTATGTTGCCATTTAGAAGAGTTTCTGTTATGCTGGAGTTTTGAGGGTTTACTATTGTGGTGAAGAGTGGAGCTTGAGATTAGGTTGAGGATCGATACCAAGTGTGTATCTTGCTGCTTTGTCCATTATTAAGCAAGTCACCAGTCAGGCTTAACCTGGATGAACAAAGTGATGGAAATAACCGATTTGTGTTGCAAAAAAAAATAAAAAAAAAAAATTGGTGGTTTACTCAAAATTTAAAGTTAAGTGCCTTCAAAATGTATGAGTTAGCTTACTCAATTTTTCAAGTTCAGAGCGATTAGCATGCATAAGTAGTACAAAATCAAAATCTGACAGTTCCACTTACTTAAATTTGGAATTTATTTACTTAAAAAAGTTGATGTAACTGATTACCTCAAATTTTTTTAGTTCTGCTAACTTATTCAGGTTTACAGTGCATGCATAGCAGAAACATTATTGTAAGTCATGTATTCCACATCAATAATCATGAAATGGTCAATATTTAATGGTGTTCCACCCATGTAATGATCATTGTTGATCAATAACCTCACAGATTGCTCACCCATCTCAATAAAAAGTTGAAAGAGTAGGTTAAAGGTGAAGTATCTATTTTTTTGTGGCGCTTGTGTCAACAAACTAAGTTGCAAACACTGTTTTCAACCTGTTTTCATACAACTTTCCCAAATACGCCCCCCATCTGCCATTGGGTGACCAAAGGGAGATTCTTACCACAAACTAATGCCATTGGTTGAGCCAATGATGCTAGATGTGCCTCAGTGTTACACTTTCAAAGTGAACCTACAAATGGCTTATTAAACTGGGATACGAGAAAGTATTTCAACACTGAAAAAAATAAAAACAAAAAAGTCATTTTTTCAGTAATGTTAAGTTTAACAGTTTATGATATCACATCAAAATAAATGGTGTTCTGTCCAAGTCTAAAATTTGAACACCCAATGGTGGCACATGTAGGCTACCAAAGGTTGCTGATCCATGTTGTAGAGGTACATAAAATTCTTAGATGAAGAAAAACAAGTTTAATATACTGCAAGAGATGGTAATACTTGATTGTATTTCATTTTAACCTTCACAAGTTTTTTTAAATAAATGATAACACATTCAAAGTCTAATATATCAGATCCATAAGATGAATTTTGGCACTCATAAGGACTCCTGTGGGAGGTAAGTGTTTATTTTGTGGTCAGGTTGAAGTAGAAAAGGTAAATGGTGTTGTGCCAATGGGGGCATTGAACCCTGCAAACACAGAGTTATGAATAACACCAGAGATCAGACTGATGGATGCTGTGACTCGTGCCGTGTGAGACAGTTATTTCATACCTCTCATCTGTTTGCTCGGAAGGCACAGAGCGCACATGAATTTTGAATAAGGTCCTGTTTCAGGAAGAAACAAACATTCGACAGACCACACAACAAAACAGAACAGACATCAAGCTTTTGATACTTTATATGCATGGGTGGAATGCCATTCAGAATTAAATTGAGAATGCCTTTTAAATTCCAATTAAAATCTTAAACCTGAATTGAATTGCAGTTGAGGTGGTAAAAGTAATGCAGTAATTCAATTTAAATTCAAATTTTAATTCAAGGAAAATAAAACTAAAATGGAATAAAAATGTAAAGAAATTAATATAATTAAGTAAGGTTATTAAATTAAAATTTGAATACTTTTCGAGTTTAAGATTAAATTGTACATTCAAATGCTAAAACTGTGCATTCAAATTTTGGATGTGTGCTAAGCACTGAAGAGAACTTTGGAGGTCAGGAAAAGTGTGTCTGGAGATCCCTGCATTCTCTTCTGTTCTGTTGCGGTCGGTCTAGCTTCCTGTTTGAACAGCCCCTATTGCAGCACTGGGCTCAGATACATACCGTTACCATGGTGAGGTGGACTCTGAACCGCAAATGTCTCTTCACAACCAAGTTCAGCCAAATACCACTACTTTCTGGGAATATTACTACCGTACATACAACTGTCGTTAATGAAAAACACTGTGGTACTGCCAGTATTTTGAAGCTTGTGTCTGCAGTAGTACCGTAGCTCCAGTGCAATGTCCTGGTTACTTTTGTAACATTCATTCCCTGATGGAGGGAACGAGATGTTGTGTCGATGTAGTGACACTAGGGGTCACTCTTGGGAGCCCAAAACACCTCTGCTTTTTTTAAAAAAGGCCAATGAGAATTGGCGAGTGGAATTTGCATGCCACTCCCCCGGACATACGGGAATAAAAGGAGCTGGTATGCAACCACTCATTCAGGTTTTGTGCTGAGGAGCCGAGACCAGGTCCTGGCCATTTCAGCGGGTAGTTCAGCATTGTGGCAAGAGGGACACAACGTCTTGTTCCCTCCATCAGGGAACGGAGGTTACGAAAGTAACCAGGATGTTCCCTATCTGTCACTCACTCGACGTTGTGTCGATGTAGTGACACTAGGGATCCCTATACAAAATGCCACAACTAGCTGAACTGTGTAGCGTGAACTGGCGGTGTGTGAAGGGCAGACTGCTGTGTGCCTCATAGCCAGCGCACCAGGCCGTCACGTAACCTCCCCCAACACTCTTATGAGTGTCAAACAGTCCATCAGGAACAAGTCGACTGCCCAACTATAGGGACAGGCTAGCCCAGCCGAGGCCTCTTTTCCCTCTTTTTTCTCCCCAAAAATAGTGGAATTTTGTTAACGGACTAGAATCCGCGAGTGTCCATGTCGGTGGGGGGGGGGGGGGGGTCACTCCCAAGAGGAAGACACAGCAGAGACCACACCCCGCCCAGAGAAAGGGGGGGGGGATACTTCAAGTGGAAATACATCACATGGTCTCACCGAGTCTTGTCAGAAGTATGTCATGTGGAGAGTCGCATGGTAGGTCCTGCCCAAGGGGGGAGGATTTTCTACAAGCATGGCGACTGGAGCAGAGGGTTCTCTGCTCAAGGAAGACGTAGTTTACCAAGAGGGAAACAATTTTATGGAAGATATAACACATGGGGTTACCTGTGGGGAACCACTGCATGCGGAGCACCTACCTCAGTACAGGGCCTTACCAGCGCACTTACTGAGTCGGCAGCGAGTTTCTCCACAAACTCGACTGCCACAGGGCTAAGGAGGAAGTCATCCAGGGATCACAGTCTGTGAACACTACTGGGAGCCAAGAGCGCACATCTTCCCCTCAAGGGAGGGGAAAGGCGCTATGCGCAAATGGTACACCCGGCCAGCTGTCCCGGAACTTGCCTGCTTGTGCCTGCCACTACACGGGATGAAACCGACTCAACCAGGAGATTGTAGAACCTCGCAAAGGTGTTGGGAGTTGCCCAGCCCGCTGCTCTGCAGATATCTGCCAAAGAGGCACCACTGGCCAAGGCCCAGGAGGCCACCACACTCCTGGTAGAGTGGGCTCGTAACCCTGCAGGGGGTGGCAATGACCCAGTGGGCGATCCTCTGTTTGGAGGCAGCACTTCCTTTCCACTGTCCACCAAAGCAGATAAAGAGCTGCTCGGAGCTCCTAAAGCTCTGCATGTGATCCAAATAAATGTGTAAAGCTCGCACCGGACACAGCAATGCCAAGGCTGGGTCTGCCTCCTCCTGGGGCAGCACTTACAGGTTCACCACCTGATCCCTAAAAGGGGTCGTGGGAACCTTGGGCACATAGCCCGGTCGGGGTCTCAGGATCACATGAGAGTAACCCAGACCAAACTCCAGGCATGATTCACTTACAGAGAATGCTTGCAGGTCCCCTACCCTCTTGATGGAAGTTGAGCGCAGTCAGGAGGGCAGTCTTGAAAGAGAGTGCCTTAAGCTCAGCTGACTCCAAGGGCTCAAAGGGAGCTCCCCGTAGACCCTGAAGGACTACAGAGAAATCCCACAGGGGAACGAGGTGTGGTCTAGAGGGGTTCAACCTCCTAGCGCCTCACAGGAACCTGATGATCAAGTCGTGCTTCCCCAAGTACTTACCATCTACTGCATCGTGATGAGCCAAAATAGCGGCTTCATACACCTTGAAGGTGGAGGGGGACAGCCGCCCCTCCAACCTCTCCTGCAGGAAGGAAAGCACTGATACAACTGCGCATCTCTGGGGGTCTTCCCGTCGGGAAGCACACCACTTAGCGAACAGATGCCACTTCAAGGCATACAGGCACCTCATAGAGGGAGCCCTAGCCTGAGTCATCGTGTCTACCACCACGGGCGGTAGGCCACTTAAGTCCTCTGCGTCCCATCCAAGGGCCAGACGTGGAGATTCCAGAGGTCTGGTCGCAGGTGCCAGATGGTGCCCCATCCCTGAGAAGGAAGGTCCTTCCTCCGGGGAATTCGCCGGGGGGGGGCTGTCAATTGGAGCGTGAGATCCGAGAACCATGTCTGGGTGGGCCAGTAGGGTGCTACTAGGATGACTTTCTCCCCATCCTCCCTGACCTTGCACAGGGTCTACTTGCATAGTCCAGGGGCCAGCTGTGTGCCAACGCATCTATACCGAGAGGTGCCTCAGTCAGGGCGTACCAAAGCAGTCAGTGGGAGGATTCCCGGGAAGCAAACAGGTCTACCTGTGCTCAACCGAATCGACTCCAAATCAGCTGGACCACCTGAGGGTGGAGTCTCCACTCTCCCCTGAGGGTAACCTGACGTGACAGCACGTCCACTGCGGTGTTGAGGTAGCCTGGGATGTGAGTGGCTCGTAGCAACTTGAGGCACTGCTGACTCCAGAGGAGGAGACGGCGGGCGAGTTGTGACATGCGATGGGAGCGTAGACCGCTTGGCGGTTGATGTAAGCTACTGTCGCTGTGTCGTCCATCCAGACCAACACGTGCTTGCCTTGGATCAACGGCTGAAACCTCCGCAAGGCGAGCAGTACTGCCAACAACTCTAGGCAGTTGATGTGTCAACGCAGCCGCGGGCCAGTCCAAGAACCGGCAGCTGTGTGCCCATTGCATACGGCACCCCAGCCCGTCTTGGAGGCATCTGTTGTAACCACGACATGCCTGGAGACCTGCTCTAGGGGAACCCCTGCCTGTAGAAATGCCAGGTCGGTCCAAGGCCTGAAGAGGCGGTGACAGACCGGCGTGATGGTCACGCAATGTGTCCCGCGGTGCCATGCCCATCTCGGGACTCGAGTCCGAAGCCAGTGCTGAAGCGGTCTCATATGCATCAACCCGAGCGGTGTGGCCGCCGCTGAGGATGCCATATGCCCCAAGAGCCTCTGAAAGTGTTTCAGTGGAACCGCTGTTCTCCGTATGAACGCCTTCAGACAGTTCAGCACCGACTGTGTGCGTCTTGGCTTGGTGTACTTGCAGGAGAGCCATGGCGTGCAGGGCGGAGGCGGCTTGTCCAGCGGCACTGTAGGCTCTAGCCGTCAGGGACGACATAAACCTACAGGCCTCGGACGGGAGCTTCGGGCGCCCGCGCCAGGTGGTGGAGCTCTGTGGACACAAGTGCACCGCGAGCGCC
Organism: Myxocyprinus asiaticus; assembly: GCF_019703515.2. Lineage (NCBI taxonomy): Eukaryota > Metazoa > Chordata > Actinopteri > Cypriniformes > Catostomidae > Myxocyprinus > Myxocyprinus asiaticus. Next base: position 6,207,047 of record NC_059354.1, on the reverse strand, counting down.
TTGTCTAGCTGGGGGATCACGGAATACCCCCTGGCTGCTCCGCCATCGAGTGTAGCGAGAACAGGGGAGCTGAAAGACAAGGACCGGGCAGTAAAAGGTGCCTCCCACGATCTCGTCAGCTCCTCATGCACTTCCGGGAAGAAATGAAAGGGGGCGGGGCGTGTTCTGCCGAAGTGCCCAGGGGCATTCTCTGCAAACCACAGATGCAGAGGGGGAGAAGCCGCTGAAATGCGTCATAAAATCCAGCAGAGAGAGGTGAATGAACTCGGCGGATGAATTCAGCTCAATGAATAGAACCGCTTGGCTCCAAAGAGAAAATCTGAATGAGTGGTTGCATACCAGCTCCTTTTATACCCGTATGTCCGGGGGAGTGGCATGCAAATTCCACTCGCCAATTCTCATTGGCCTTTTTTAAAAAAAGCAGAGGTGTTTGGGGCTCCCAAGAGTGACCCCTAGTGTCACTACATCAACACAACTTCGAGTGAGTGACAGATAGGGAACACTAAATTTACATAGTACTGTTCAAATTCCAGTTCATAATCATGTGGGCCTTGGACAACTCTGTGCAAATTCTAACTAATGAAATGAAATGGAGCTTCTCAAATTCTAAATTTTGCCCAAACCTGTTATATACAGTACACATTACAAAACTGCAGAAATTACACATAGGTGTAAAAAATTTTGTCATATTTAATAACCCCCTAATGAAACTGTAACAAATAATTTTAAGTACTTTTTAAGGCTTTCTAAGCCACAACATATTGGTTTGTGGAATGTTTTTAAGCTAATAGCCATGATTCAGTAAAGGCCTTTTAAATGTATACCCTACTTTGGACTAATAGTTTTCTACTTTTTAAGTTTTTCTTGAAAAGTTTTTTTAAGTGTAACCAAGCAAACAACAGCCTGCTATTGTGCAGATGTGCAAAAGCTGCTTGCAGTCTGCTTCTGCTGTTAGGCAGCATGGCTGGTGTATTAATGCTGCTCAGATGTGTTTTGAGTCACTGAAGCATCTTTCAGTGTGGAGGGTTGAATTGCCTTTAAGTATAATCTGATCTGCTCATCTCCATATTAACTTTCACCCTTTATGACACACCCTCACCTCTATGCACCTCACCCCAGAGGTGAGTCAGTTTAGCTTGAATAAATAAGCCAATTTTAAAGATCATTAAATCACAGAGTATCAAGTTTTGTCACATTTAAAGAAGGGAAGTTAGAAACCTCAAAGACAAACGAAAAACTAAAGCCATCATAATTTCTATTTATATAAATATTATAAGCAACTGCAGTCTTAACAAGTGCCAAATCACTCTGAGAATCATGCAAAACTTAATACATAGCCATACATGTCAATGCCCGCTCATATAAACAATGCAAATCGAGTACAAAAGGTCACCAATATCCATCCTTAAACAAACCGTTCCTAAAAGTTTCCTCTTCTAGGAATTTCAGAAGATTCAGAAGTAGAGCAATTTAACAAGTAATACCTTAATAAAAGATTAAAATGGCTAAATTATAAGCAATACATATGCAAATACACCTGGATAGCTAAATATAAAGGACATATCTGAATTTGATAGACCTTCCTAACAAGTTGCTGAAATGTTTGTGAGGGTTTGCCAGTGCTACAAGCCTAAATCATTCTAATCAGCCCCTGTGGATTATTCATTAGGTTGTAATGTGTAATATGATTCTGTTTGAAACAGTCATTAGCCAGATGGATCTAGTCATAAAGGAGCTGTTTATGGTAGACAGTAAGTCATACAAACACTGACAGGTGCATACAGGAACAGTGGGAGGGAATTGTGTCTTAAAGTGTCTGAAAGTGTCTTAGTCATGTGACCTGAGCATCTCCTATCATGTTTTGTTCTCCATAATCACTTACATTCACAGATGATCAATCTGTTCTCACGTAACAGCTTATGATTCACAGAGTCCTTTCATAATAATAACTGATGACATGATTTATACTTTAAGCTAGAAGGACTCTGAATATACAGTATTATTGTTATGAGCTATATGCAACAACTTATGAGATATTTTATATATATATATAGAGAGAGAGAGAGAGAGAGAGAGAGAGAGAGAGAGAGAGAGAGAGAGAGAGAGAGCATTTATTTGCAGAAAATGGCAACTGGTCAAAATAACCAAAAAGATGCAATGTTTTCAGACCTTGAATAATGCAAAGAAAACAAGTTCATATTCCTTTTTAAACAACACAATAATAATGTTTTAACTTAGGAAGAGTTCAGAAATCAATAAATGGTGGAACAACCCTGATTTTCAATCACAGCTTTCATGCATCTTGTCATTCTCTCTACCAGTCTTTCACATTGCTGTTGGGTGACTTTATGCCACTGCTGGTGCAAAAATTAAAGCAGCTCAGCTTTGTTTGATGGCTTGTGGCCATCCATCTTCCTCTTGATCATCCATCTTCCTCTTGATCATATTCCAGAGGTTTTCAATGGGGTTCAGGTCTGGATATTGGGCTGGCCATGACAGGGTCTTGATCCTGTGGTCCTCCATCCACACCTTTATTGACCTAGCTGTGAGGCATGAGCATTGTCCTGCTGGAAAAACTAATCATCAGAGTTGGGGAACATTGTCAAAGCAGAAGGAAGCAAGTTTTCTTCCAGGATAACCTTGTACATGGCTTGAGTCATGCATCCTTCACAAACAAAGATGAATCTGCCCGATTCCAGCCTTGCTGTAGCACCCCCAGATCATCACCGATCTGTGAGCCAGCAAACTGTGTTGCTCTTTTAGAGTAAAAAAGGATTTAAATATTGTTCTGTTTCTCACCCACACCTATCATGTCACTTCTGAAGACATGAATTAAACCACTGGAGTCATATAGATTACTTTTATGTTTCTTTATGTGATTTTTGGAGGGCTGGTCACCATTCACTTGCATTGTTAGGACCAACAGAGCTGAGATATTCTTCTAAAAATCATAATTTGTGTTCTGCAGAAGAAAAAAAGTCATACACATCTGAGATGGCATGAGGGTGAGTAAATGATAAGAGAATTTTCAGTTTTGGGTGAACTATCCTTTAACAAAGGGAACATTAATTAAAATGTTACCCAATGTATACACAAACAGCTTCAACTTTCTGTGGCTTATTTTAAATAAGTATAAAAAAAAATAGCCAAATGTTGATTGGACGGCAATCGTGACAGAGGGGGCCCCGCATTCTAACTCACGTTCTAAACTTGGACCCCGCCCCAGGCTTGGGATGGCCCTGGATACTTCAAATTGTGCAGCTTCTTAAGGAGAGGTGTGATACTATAAAACCCTAACTCAGAAATAAAAAAAGCTGGCATACTGAGCATAACTTTCAAATGAACAGTTCTCTAACAAATAATTACAGGCAGTGTTCATTTGTGGAGGTGGTCAAGAGAAGCATGACAGTATTGGTCAGGTAAGTGTGTATGTGAAATTAGAATTGGCAGCCAAGGAAGAGAAAGAAGGTTTTACAAGATAATCTGATTTTCTGTCCTCCTCTCTCACATAAACTGCCCCATGACTTCATTCAGGGCAGGAGAACAGAGTCCTCTGGTCTGCTGTAATCCTGTTAAGAGGATGCAAGGGACTTTGCTATCTACCAGCCGAATGTGACCAGTGAACGCTGGATTTGTAAGTAGGACCTCTCAACTCTCTTTAAGACCACTGCTAGCTGCAAACTCATAGAATCATGTTACTATCCCTACATTTTCACAAAACGATTTTTTCAAGACTCTAGTAGAAGTATGCCAATAAGGATTCAGCCAATGGCTGTGACAGCAGACATGCACATTTAGGCTTTGTTCACACTGCAGGAAAAATCAGATTTTTCCTCAAATCTGATTTTTTTTGAGTGATTGTTCAAACTGCAAGTTATGTGGCCAGATCAGATTTTTTCTGTTCAGACTACAGTCGCTTTTTCTGTCACGTCCACAGTAGTTGTCATGGTAATGCAGCAAACTTGCATATATTCACCATGCATGAGATTTTAGTGATGGTGTCACGTATTGTGGTAGTGATGATGAGGCGTGAGGCGATGAATAAATTTGCAGGCTTTAATGAAGATGATGAAGATACCCCCCCCCCCCCCCACAAGGCGACTCCTGGCACCTAAAGATGGTGAAGGGCAGGAGGAAACCGGTGACTGGGGAGGATCCAGGAGGTCTAGGGGGTGGCCTCAGGGCTGGGATTGGATCGGGAGGCCTGGGGTGGCCTCAGGGCTGGGATTGGATCAGGAGGCCTGGGGGGGTGGCCTCAGGGCTGGGATGGGGTCAGGAGGCCTGGGAGGCGGCCACAGAGCAGGGACCGGGTCAGGAGGCCTGGGAGGCTGCCACAGAGCTGGAGGGATGAGGGACTCCAGTGACGCCGATAGGCTGATGAACCACGGTGGGACGAGGGGATGTAGGGCTGAGGTGAGACTGAGGGAACGAAGGGCCGAGGCAGAGTCCAGGGCTCGGAGGGTCTAGGTGGAGTCGGAGGGTATAAGGTTCCTCCTGTCCGTGGTTTCACACGGGGCGAAGGTCGAGCCAGTGATGTGGGGGGAGCCGGCTGACCAGGAGGAGGAGGAGGAGGAAAAAATATCTTGAGTGGAGCCAGCGGAGGAGGAAGGACCAGGGTACTTGAAGGAACCAGGGTGTCTATGATGCTGGGCAGAGCCAGCGGAGGAGGAGGAGTACACCGGGTGGGCATAAGGGTGGGAATGGAATCAAGGTCTACTAACTTGGCGAGAGCTGGCTCAGGGACGGTCGAGGCTACAGGCACTGGCTCTGGCTCCTTAACCGTGACAGGCGTGGATGCTGGCTCGTTAACTGTGGCAGGGGTAGGCGCTGGCTCGTTAGCCATGGAAAGCTTCGAGGGAGGAGCCGTGGAAGGCTTCGGGGCATCCACTGTGGGAGGAGATTCAAAGTCCTCTTCCTCCACACCCACAGTGAAAGGTGAGCTGCTAACTTGTAGAGCCACCTCCACGAACTTGAGGAGCTTCCAGTGAGGATCTGCCGGAGGCATTAGCTCCTTTAGTGTACTATTGAGATCAACCCTGAAGAAAACTACAAGAGAGTGGTCTCCATAGTGCACCAAATTCGCCAGCTGGAGAAAATCATGCATGTGATCCTCAACTGGATGGTCCCCTTGCTCGAGGAGGAGGATTCTTACAGCCGGTAGATCCATCTTTGTCGGTCAGTTCTTCTGTCACGTATTGTGGTAGTGATGATGATGAAGAGGCGTGAGGTGATGGATCAATTTGCAGGCTTTAATGAAGAAGATGATGAAGATAACAAACAGCATGGAGTAAACAAAGAACCAAACAAACTACACACTAACATCAGGGTTACACAGACAAGAACTGACAAAGGAATGAACAAAACTGGAGGGTATATAAACAAAGGGAACTAATGAGGGAATAGAAGAGGCGTGAGGTGATGGATCAATTTGCAGGCTTTAATGAAGAAGATGATGAAGATAACAAACAACATGGAGTAAACAAAGAACCAAACAAACTACACACTAACATCAGGGTTACACAGACAAGAACTGACAAAGGAATGAACAAAACTGGAGGGTATATATACAAAGGGAACTAATGAGGGAATAGAAGACAGGTGAGGATGATGAGGTACAGATGGAAGTGATGAGGGCAGTGGACTATGGGAGATGTAATCCGGGAGAAAACTTCAAAATGAGAGTCCTAGGGAAACATGAGGGAGACAGACTGTGACTGACAGATGTTTTACCACTGATTATGCTTTTGATGAGGGCAGTATCCAAATATAATCATTCTTCACAGACAACGGCTTAAAAATGGGAGAGGTGGCATATGCAATGTCCGTTGCTGCTAGTGTTATTGCTGCCTGTTTTATCATGGGGTCCTGTATTTTAGCAGAGAATGAAACATCCCTTATTGAAGGCTTTGTGTCCCTTATTAAATCATAAAAAGGTTGAACAGTGAGACGAGGACCCGTGTCCTGTGATGAAACGCTCAAAATGCTCAACGTCCCGTATTCACGTGACATTCAATACTTTATTGCATTGTAGTTTCTCGTGGATGGGTTACTGCACCTTAGCGCATCTCTTTGGGTAAGTTAAGCCAATGTCTGTATTATTATAAGAGATTTGAAGTACTTTGCGTGCCCTGTAACATATATAAATGACATATGGGTGTGTTCCATTCAGAAGTGATATCTATGTTTTCTCATCGCAAAACCTGATGTATAACAACCGTCGCACACAGTAAATTATGGAAAAAAAACACATGAAATCCGAAACCACCTACGAATGTAAAAATCGGATTTAATGTATTTTTGTCCTGTTCAGTCTACAAAAACCTAAACGGATTTGAGTGACAGTGTCCAAAAAATCAGATTTTTTCTGCCTGTGTGAACGTAGCATAATATAGACTCAATCTGCATTGTAGATATGTGTGTTCTTTTGCTGTGAACGATGCATTATTGACACAGTGAAGAACCCCAGTTTCTCACCATATTCTGCCGTGAAGATGATAAAACTCTGTCATATCTGTTTCCTCAGAGTTATCCAGCCCTCTGGGCACAGGGTAAAAACACACGTCTCAGGGTTAGTTAGCCCCCTGAGTCAAATGTAACACACTTACCATGAGCTTTAATTGGATACATGCATACACATATGGTTCACTACACTCCTAAAGAAAGGTGTAATTTCCATGTTTCCTTTCCATATGAGAGAGACATTAAACCCTAAAATTGAAATTCAGTGGCACCAAAAGTATTTAGAAACGTAAAGATGTTTGAATGCTGTTGCATTAGATAGAATATCAACGTACCTGTGAGTGGCACTCATTTTGAAGAAAGACAGCATAATCACACTTTTCAATCAAAACACTTCACAAAAAAGAAGTTTGTTTGAAATGTAGATATTCAATATATCCTGTTCAAAATGAAGACAAAAAGTATTTGAACACTTTTTGGTTTTTAAATGTTAGTGGAGCACGTACATAGTTCATGTGATGAACTACATCTGTGGTTACTCTGGTGTTAGTTTAAAAAAAAAAAAAATTATTATATAAAAGTCATTGCAAAAATTGCTCAAAAAAGTGAAGTTAGTACTGAGAAAATCTCTAGTATTGTTTGTTTGCAGACACCACTTTAATTTGTCATCTAACATAAAGACATTCAGATATTTTTGAGTGTCCATATACACTAAAAAAAATAAATAAAATAACTCTTTGTTATTTTGATTCAATCATGAACAGTGGCTCCACGTGTTAGAAATTAGTTGACTTTTAGAATTACCATGCAATCTCAATGTTTATACTTCAAGTAAGAGGGAACCAAACTGAATCACATCAATCCAACAAAAATTTGACATGACAAATGAATTAAAAATAATCTCTTTTAGTGATATGTTAGTAGTGGTGGTTTGTTCAGCTTTTTGAATGAATCTTTTAAGTGAAGGAATCATTCTCGTTCACCTCCATACACTGACTCAAATTTTTAGTTCATTGACATCTTCTATTCGAAGCCATAGAGCTCCACTGCTTTTCATGGCTGTAAAGACTGACTATAGTTTGTGCCAATAGCATTCAAGTGTAGGCTGTTACGGAGCATATCATTGGTTTCACCCGCTGAACGAATATGCCCCGTCACTGAACTAGTCGGTCACTTGAGTCTGAACAACATGAGACGTCGTTCGCGAATGACTCGTGAACGAAGATCTGCTGAATGACTGAATGAGACGGAGACGTGTTGTTCGTTCAGTTCGGCATGTCAGTCAATCACGTTCAACGAGGAGAGAAAGGGGTGAAATGCACTTAAGACAATACACAAAACATAATCCCCAATTTATGAACGTGTAAAAATGACTGAAGATCATACAGTTAAAATAACATGAATTTCAGATGGAAATGTTGTGCTTTGATGCACAGTGTTCGATGTTTAACTTTTTCTTTTTTGGTAATAATTAAGCCCAGCATTACACAAAATATAGGGAAAATAAGACCTGCCATTTGTGATGAAAACGGTTATGGTGTTTAAACTCCATTTTTAAAGTGTCTTTGTACTTTTGTAGAGAGGCTAATTCAATTTGTCTTCATTTGTCCTGCTTTTAAAGACTGACTTTAGCGTGAGCCAATATCATAAGAGAGCGGGCTGTGAAAGACATATCATTGGTTAGATCCACTGAACAAATACACCCGCTCACTGAACTAGTCTGTAATTTTCTCATATCGTGAACAAACTGAACGTGTAAACTTGTTTGTGAGTTGCGACCGACATGAACGAATCAGTCATCATGAACGATGATCTGCTGACCGAGAGGAGGAGCTGCATGTCGTTCATTCATATCGTCAATCTTGTTCAACAAGAAAAGGGGCCGGATGAATTATGAATAAAAGTGAGTGATGACCACACATTACAATGACATATGGACGTTATTGAAACTCATTATTTTTAGGCTAGTATTGTTGTCCTTTTTAATAGCTTGATTAAAAAAGTTGTGCTCAACAGTATGATAGCCTCTTAGTCGAATTTTAAAGGTGCAGTCAGTAATTTTTTCCACATTAAAAAAGTTTTACTCCTAAAGAAATGAAATTTTGAAACATATGTAGAAAATCATGAGCACTTACATGAGGATGAGGAAAGTAACCTTATAAAAGCTGTTTTATTCTACAAGGGGCAGGGGTCTCCTCATGGGGGCTGCCATTTTAGAATCACATGACCAGCAGAATTCTACTCGCTTAATCTCAGTAACCGTCTTGTTATTGGACACTTTCACTCTTGGATTAAATTAATCCTTGCTGATAGTGAATAGTGAATTTCTACAGTGGCATCTGTGACTGAAAACTATTGATTTTGAATGATGCTGCATCCACACCACAAGGTGTCACTGTAAATACAAGATGACATGAGGAAAATGTTACTGAGTACACCTTTAATAAAGGATAATTAGACTTGTTGACTGCTTTTGGTTCAACACATTTAGTTAAAAGACAGTCATTTGGTACCATCTGCAGGTGCAAAGGCATAACTTGAAGATCTGGTCAGTGAACGAACCAATTAACGAATCTGAACGGATCTTTTTGGTAAATGGAATCAAAAGAAGTCACTAAAATAAATAGAAAATCACCACCACTATATGTTAGCTAGTGACAGTGAATTTTAGCATTCTAAACACAAGCTGGTGGGAAGAAATACTGAGTGCAACTTAGTCATTTTGCTATGATTAATTAGCACGGCAATTGCTCAATGGATAAAGCAATATGTAAAATGCACAATGTGTATCGGTCCTAAACTAGGCTCAAGCTCCACTCTTCACCATGATGGTAAGCCCCAGAACTCCAACATAACAGAACATTTTCTAAATCTCAACATAACAAAACATTACACACTAACAAGTCTCCCCCTTTACTATTTATCAAGGACAAAGACACTCCCTGTTGAGTACCATGTAAAGCATGCTGGGAACTAGAAAGCCCTGCTCATTTTCAGTTAACTAACACAACACAAATGGATTAAGTAAAGCTGACAAGAAACTTTTTTGTTGAAACAACTCAGTTAATTTTAGTTTACATTGTAACATATTTTTTTTTTTTTTTTTTGTAATATGAACATTGGAGGATTCAGTAAAACTAATGATAGTCAAAAGTTTGTTCTGTACTTTTTCTTCATTTTGAACTAGGGTGGCCAGATTTCCCTTTTTTCCTGGGACAGTCCTGTATTCAAGCACTTTTTCTAGTGTCCCGACTTGTTCTGAAAAAATCGTCTTTTGTCCCGAATTTCCCCTCTCCTAAAATTTCTCTATCGCCTATGCGGCTTTTTCAGTCATGTAAGTATGTTAATCAAAGGTAGCTAAGGAAACGGCTTGTAAAACCAATAAAATCACACCATGTTATTTGAAGTACATGATTGCATTAAACTATCCATTCACAATCCCCTATCAACAGACATGCAGTTAGTGAACTGATTGAAGAGTCAGTTTAAAAAAACACACAGATGAAATGTCAAGGAAGCATGCATGAGGATCTTCAAAAAGAGTTTAAATTATTTTTTTTAAAAAGGAGTCAAAGACAGAGCCTAGTAAAGTGAAGTGTGAGATTTATGGAGCTCGCTTTTCCATCGCCCATGAAGGCCGCACCGACATTGCACAGCATGTTCATACAAAAAAGCATGTGGATGTTGCTAAAAGTAAATGTGCCACATCAATTGTTAGCGATTTTTTGGTGAAGCAAAGTTCCGAATCTGACAAGGTGCATGCAGGTGAAGGACTTTTTGCTTATCATTCTGTTGTGCATGGCCATAGATTTCGGTTGGCTGACTGCACTGCGAAATTGATCAAGAAATTGTATGATCCAAAATTTTCTTCTGCCGGCACCAAATCTGAAACTGTCATATGCAATGTACTCGCTTTTGTGCAGCTGGACTATCAGAAATTACTGCAGCATGGCAACACACGTTTCCTCTCTCTTGGTCCAGCTCTTGAAAGAATACTATACATTTTCAATGGTCTGTGTGCATACTTTCTTTCTCAAGAAAAATGGCCAAAGTTTCTAAGAGACATTTTCAGTGATCCTTGTACAAAACTTTGGATTGGCCTCACACTCAAGCAAACAGCCACTTTTAACCGTGCACTGGAGATAGTAGAGCGAGACCACAAATCAGCCACAGAAGTGGCTTTGCACATTCATGACCTGAGAAAAGTCTTGCAGACCAGGCTGGAGAAATCATTCATACCCTCTGACATTAAAAAGCAGTTGAATGCCCTGGTTGAAGCTGGTGACATGCGAGCAGATGATTTCTTTTGTGCAGTGAGAAACTTTTATTCAGCATCGGTGGATTACCTCCAAAATTGGAGCCGCTCATTGGAGAACACAGAACAACTTGAATTACTGAGAGACATCCCAGAGTGGAAAGACATTCAGAGCAGTCTCGAACACTTCTACTCCAGAATCCCCGCTCTCAGTTTGATTGACGAAACCATGCTCTTTGATGAGTGGGCTTGCACGAAAAACATTGTCACTCGTTGCATCACTGAGTGGAACATGAAAAAGACAGCCCTGTCTGAGAGATGGACAGACGTTTTTCGTGAGCTAAAGAGCAAGACTATCAACTTCGGAGTCTTAGCCAAGATTGTGGAGTTTGTTTTATGCCTGGCTGGGACATCTGCATCTGTGGAGCGTGTGTTCTCATTAATGAACACTGCATGGGCACCGGATAAATCTCGACTCAGTGTAACAGTCATGAAGGCAATGCTTTTTGTTTGTCTTAATTTTGGACTGGACTGCTCTGCATTTTACAATAATCTCTTGAAAGACAAGCGCACACTAAGAAAAATTGCTGCCAGCTTAAAGTACAAGGTGACAACAGTTACAGATGCGAATGCACCCTCTACTTAGCACTGATCTGCGCCTAGGTAAAGATACGTCAATTTCATTTTTGCTGGGAGGGGGCTGTCCCGTTTTCCACAAGCAGGAATCTGGTCACCCTATTTTGAACAGTACATGTATATCTACAGTATTTTTCACCATTTAAAACATAACAACCGTCTTTTTTGTCAAATATTTTGCTTGGAATGTGCACTTGTGCTGTCTGTCTTTAAATATGTGACACTTTCTTTTTTTTTTTTTTTTACTAATATGCAATGTTATGAGAATGACTTGTCCCTTAAAGGAATTTTCCAGGTTCAATGCAAGTTAAGCTCAATTGACAGCATTTGTGGAATAATGTTGATTACCACAAATAAATAAAATAGAATAAAATAATAATAAGACTTGTCCTTCCTGTTCTTGAAAAAAAAAAAAAAAAAAGGCAAAATATCTTGGTTACAGTGAAATACTTACAATGGAAGTGAATGGGGCCAGTTGTTCGAAGGTTTAAAGGTATGTAGGGCATATTATTAGTGCTGTAAAGTTGTTTAAATTGTCATTTGTATGGTTGATTTTAGGGTTTTAGGGTTTACAGCATTACGTCGTCATGGCAACGAAGTTATACAATTAGGCAGTTTATCTAATTACACTATATCTGTATTACACTAAATCATACTAAAATCATGTCAACATGCATATTCTTCATGTCTTGTGTCTATACTTCTGAAACAGTGAGTATTTTAACATTTACTGATTGGCCCCCATTCACTTCCATTGTAAGTGCCTCACTGGAACCCAGATTTTTGCTTATTTTTTTTAAGAAAAGGAGTAGAAATTTGGAATTAATATTTTTGACATTACAGCATAGATGCTGTCGATTGAGCTTACTGTAACTTGTATTGAACCCGGGATATTTCTTTACATTACATTAACATGTAAATTTATGAAGGATTCTTCTAGAGCCAATTAACTAGATTGTTTTTTTCTCTCTCAGTGGTGAAGATGAGGCATGATTTTGCAGAGTATTCTAATCCTTACCTGCTTTTGACCGCATCGGTTTTTCCACTGGCATGTCCTGTAAGAATATTAAATAATTAGACTCAGCTGACTTTGAATTCTACCCTTTATTATTTGTCATTTATTATATATTACAAAACAGAACCACTGATCGTGGTCAGCGTACACTAGCTCTGTCTAGATGTTTTAACTCTGCTTTAACCAGTCTGTGGATTATCAAATGACCTATCACAGCACACTGGATCACCAGCACATCACCTGTAACCACATCCAACTGTTTCTTTCTTTGCGGCCTTGGATTACACTAATTGTTTTGCATTCTAATTTTATTTTTAACCATTTAAAACAATATTTTAGAGAAGACCTACCTGCCATAGCTGTTTTTTTTTTGTTGTTGTTGTTTTTGACATATCCAAAGTGCTTTTCAAGCCTTGCTAGCTATCCTGAGGTTAATTATTCACTAGAATTTGCTAAGTTCCTACATGAGCTCTTCTGAGAGGAAGCAGTGTGCACACATGACCAATCCCAGACAGCTCAAGCACAGGTGCAATATAACACACTGTTTACTTACAAACAGCCTGACATTATACAAACCACATGAGGTGATATCGTATGACATCATATAGCAGGGGTGGGAGAGGATACAATCAAATAATCTATAGGAACCAGGCCTATTAATGTAAATCTCACAAAACCTGTCAAGAACATTGTCTGGGTCATACTTACCCCTAAAATTAAAAAAAAAAAAAAAAAAAGAAACAAACTTAAGCCTTTTTAGGACCCTAAGGATAATTTTTGCATTTTGACATGTTCTCCCAATATTTCATTACTTCAATTCAAAAAGTAAAACTACTGTATTGTATTCATTAATTAGAATTTAATAAGAATCATCATTGAGAATAATGGGAATTACAAAACAATAAATAAATAAAACTTTTTTCAAAAAATATTACTGTCCTACGGTTATGGCATCATTTCCACCTCACCAAACAATTTTCCCCTATTTTATTTTATTTTAAGTTAGTGTACTTGTTAACCAAGCCGACAAAATGCTTGAGATGAAATACGAGACAAGTGATGTTTGAAGAAAACAAAGAACATTTAGGTAAATATAACTTGTGAGCAAAATATTGGTCTTCCAATCAAGCTGTAATTTTGCCAAATTATGCAAAAAATGTAAAAATAGAATTAAATTGTGTGTATTTAGGATGCATAAAATGTAAGCTATATTAGCCTTAGCAAGACAAAGAAGTCTGCTGTTTTATTTCAAAAACTTTTAAAACTGAATTTCCATCAGCATTATTTCCAGCACAGAATTCTATTAAACACAATACAGGATTTGAGATGTGCTCGAAATGACACTTTCAATTAAAGACTTTCAGGAAAAAAAGAAAGAAAAATCACTACATAAATCTCATGTGATGCAGGTAATATATATATATATATATATATATATATATATATATATATATATATACACTGTATATTGTGTGAGTGTGAAAAATGAGACTTTAGAAGTCCACAGTGTTAAAAATGCACTTGAAATAAACAAAGTTAAAGAAGTTGAAGAAACACCCAAAAATGAGATAAAAGTTTCATGAAAATTATGAAAACTAAATGACAAAAAAAATAAAATAATAATAATGTTAATGATCTGAAATATTGGCTTCATTTTTTTTTTGGTCCTTAAAATAGGCTTCATTCTTTATGAAAAACATAATTTCTTTCTTATTGTTTTTTGACTTCAAGGTGTAATGTGACATGTTTTTGTGAGATTCATACATTGAGTGGCAACTACATTAACTAGTAAACTAGACTATCAGAGCTTCGCCTAATGCACTAATAAAATTCTCAAAGAATGAAGATAAATAATGATACCTATTGCAGAAGCTGGAATACATGTTCAATCAAAAAATTAACTGCGACCATTGCAAAGCGTGATTTAAAACCTGTATAAACAGAAACTGCAGTGGTCCAAACAAATCCAGTTTGTAAAGCTAATAAAATATGAAGTCATGCAAAATGTAGGCAGTGCATTGGACCTGGTGAGTGTGTCATCCGCGTTGCTATTGTGTTGCCAACTCACTTTCCATTAGCAAACAAACATGTTCACAAAGGTTTGGTTTCTGGGCCTCAGCACGACATCATTACACAATTGGGCTAAATGTCCATCTAGGAAACAGTGAGAGAGCTGTGAATCTAACACATTGTATGTTGTTCTGAATGTGTGATCAATTATAATGCAAAAGAAAAATTCATTTCCTGATATATTCACTGTTCATTTCTCCAGAGCTCATATTTTATCTTCTGCAACTAATCAGTGCAGAAAGGGGTCATTATGTTCTCTCTTGGCCTGGAGTCAGACTTGAGCCTATAGTTAACCCTCATGAGAAAAGACAAAACAACCATTAACAGTGTGCAGTCAGTCACCAAACCTTAGCTAAATTAATTACTGCTACAGTTTCTGAGCTACAAGCAGTGTACATCAAAACTAGAGGAAACCATTGGAAATCACTCTGGATGAAATTCATTGACCGCAGCCGCAGATGTTAGAATGAACATGACTGATCACACGCACCCATTAAGATGGTACTATCCAAAATACACCTTCATCAACATTCAGTACATGACAAATACTTTGTCATTTATAGTGATGACTCATTTTATGTGAAACTCTAACAATTACACTATAGGGGAAAGAAACTGGAGAAGCTTCATAAACTCAAAATCTTGAGCAGCACAAACACAGTCCTGTAGTTCGCCATTGTAATTTTGAATGTCTCACGCGCATGCCTATAGACTGAACTCTCAAGGTTATTCAATAAACTGCTCATTTTTACCATCACTTCGTCTCCTGCCTTCTTCTGTATTCCCCCTGCTGAGTCTTGTGCTGGTAGGAGAGTAAGTTAACATAAAAAGCTGTTGATGTTGACTGGTTTTGGATATCAGACAGAACTCTGGATATCTTCTGACGGAGAGAGAGGTCTTGTGTACACTGGATCTAACATGCATTTTCACTGCCTCATGTTTTCATATTCTAAGCATATCATTAAATACTGTACATGGCATCACATCTCTGTCTATAGGCTATATACATAAGCGGTGGGTGAATAAATTGCAGGGTAAAGGTACATCAAATAAAATTAAGTACATAAAACTGTAGTGTTCAACTTTGAATGATATCTTCATTTTTTTTTTTTTTTTTTTTGGCAATTTCAAGCATTGTATAGACTTCATTCCTCAAAACAATTATTGACTGATGAGTTTCTAGAGAAAGATGTTTCTTTTTTTGCCATTTTTGACCTAATATTGACCTTATGTGTCCTTGTTAGAGCCAGTTGTCCTTTGTTTTTGAAAACTGTAGTGTACACCTTTGTATGAAAAATTCCTTGTATGTGTAAGCATACTTGGCAATAAAGCTCATTCTGATTAAGACATGCCAGTCTATTGCATACTGTGGCAACTCAAAAACAAGCACAAAGACAATGTTAAGCTTCATTTAATGAACCAAATAGCTTTCAGCAGTGTTTGATATAATGGCAAGTGATTTTCTAGTACCAAATGATCACTTTATCATGATTACTCATGGATAAGGTGTTGGAGTGATGGCTGCTGGAAATGGGGCCTGTCTAGATTTGATCAAAAATGACTTTTTTCAAATAGTGATGGTGCTGTTTTTTACATCAGTAATGTCCTGAATATACTTTGTGATCAGTTGAATGCCACTTTGGTGAATTAAAGTACCAATTTCCTTCCGAAACGGCAAAATCTGTACATTATTCCAGACTTTTTTCCCTCTTAAAAATATTAGCTTCTGACATCATATTTAATGAAGTGGCTTCATCAAAAAGTATTTTTGACCACTTGGTTCAAACACAAAGCAGAAGAATACTGTCTGCATCACTGATTAGCAAGCATCTTGTCTTAGTAAATATTATTGCACCACACTGTTCACACACTGTTATCAATTTTGGCAGAAATGCACTGTTCTGAATCCAAAACGTATCACTTACATGATTCGTCTAGACTAAAGAGTGTAGAAGTTCTCTCCTCTTTCAGAGTTGAGTAAATTTATCGACACATGACACATTGTTTTCTTCATCTAAACTTAAAGGCATACGAACATGTTGGTATTTACTTTGAAGTGAAAACACCCCCACAAATATCGTAATTGTAATGGATTAAATGTATTTTGTCTTTAGTTATTTTATTTGTGAAATATAAGTTCTTCACAACAAAATGGCATTTATTTTCGTAGTTAATTTTCCCAAAAAATAGGTTATATTTTAATAATTAAAATGACCTGAAACAGATTTTTTTTTAGCTTATTACTGTAAAAAATAGCATTAAACATGTTGTAAAATAGAAATGTCATAGGTTTTATATATATATATATATATATATATATATATACAGGGCTCGACATTAAGCATTGTCATGTGCTTGTCCGAGTAAAAAGTTACTTGTCCGGAGAGAAAAAAGGACATTTAAGTTACATGCTCAAGTAACATGTCAAAGTTTATATTGTATATGTTTCTAAAATTATGACCATTCTAATAGTGTACCTGTGCAATCAACTCAACTCTCTGTGACAGAAATTGCAGTAAACTGCACTGGGTAGGGAAGGAGGCTATTGTCATATGATAATTATATTATGTTACATATGGTAGTCAAATAAAGGAAAGCCTCCATTGCCACCATTAACAGCAAGGGTGATCATGCTTCTATGCAATGAATCTACGTTTTCATCATGTTATTGCAGCAAGATCTACCATGTACAATAAAGGCTATACATTATCACAATAGCAAAATTTCAGTAGTCGGTTGTGAAATTTGAAGATTCTCAATACCAGCTTCAAAACCACAACAAACAATAACACTAACTAATTTGTTAATTATGGAAGAATGATTTCAAGTTCTTAAGTAATTATTCAAGACTAGTAAAGAGTCAGTAATAAAATAACAATAAAAAACAGCAATGAATAGAAATAGTATAGAATAGAAAATAATAGAACTAATTAAGAAAATTCAGTGCTTTTTTTAAAACAGCAGTAGGCTATCAAGTATTCAAGTAAACATTCAGAATGAAATGCAACATAAAACTACTACTAGTCTTCACTGTATGATTATAATATATTAATACTTTTTAAAGCTACTAAAGTTATTCAGTCAAGAGCCGTGAATGTTTTCTCGTTTTCTTGTCATAGTTGTTTGATTATTATAATGACACACTAGACGGCAGCAGGTCTATTAGCTTACACTTATACTTACAAGTCTGACATTTTAATACAAATCCGCTTTTTTCTCTGCTGTTTACGTTCACTTTAGACATCACTCTCTGTGTTTAAATGAATACCTCACCAAGACGGGCATTTTGGCATGTGTGCATTAGCACAAGCATTTTCAGCACACACAAACATGTTCAGCACACACACATACACCGCCTGTCAATCAAACATAGATCAGCTGTTACTAGATCACTAGTGAATTAAAAAATTACCTGCTCTTGATTACTTTCAACAGCAGAATAAAAATATGAACTTTCTAATAAGTGACACAGGCCTAGGCTATCACAAATATATATGGTTATTTTTATTTTTTTTTTGTTACTGATGTTTTAATCAGGCTTCTTGTCCGATGGGGCAAGTAAAATTCTCTTTCACTTGCCCCTTCAAAAATCCACTTGTCCCTGACAAGCATTAATGTCGAGCCCTGTATATATATATATATATATATATATATATATATATATCAGAACCAGTATTTTTTATATGAAATGACAGGTGTATGTTTATCAATTCCATATACTTTTTTTGAGGAAATCAATTGTGTAGTCAAAAGACTAAATTAAACATATTTTTATGTAAACTTTTGTAGGTGCAAAAGTTAATGAACCCTGAGCTGCATTGCTTAAAACGAGCAGGTAAATACAATTAGGTGGGACAAAATTGGTGGCTAAATTAACCAATGAAATGAGAGATCTTTAGGGAAGAAATTGGGCAGCACTGATTGAAACAGAGATAAAACCAGGTCAGTTTAGTCTTACCAAAGTGAACCCATACAAGTCAATCATGCCGAGAGGAAAATAAATCTCAGAGGACCTCAGGAAGAGGGTAGTGAAAGACAGCACATTTGTCTGGGGAAAGCTTATAAATTCAACAACAACAACAACAAAAAAAAAATTGGTCCACTGTGAGGCAGATCATCTACAAATGGAGAGCACTGAAAATTACTGCAACTCTGCCTAGAATTGGACGACCCTCTAAAATATCCGCAAGAGCCACAAGAAAAGTGATAATTCAGGTAAAAGCCAACCCAAACATAACATCTAGGGATTTGTAGACCTCTCTTGCTGCATCTGGAACACATGTGCATGCTTCCACAATAAGAAGAAAACTCCATCAACATGGCTTTCATGGGAGGGTTGCTAGGAAGAAGACTCTGCTCTCAAAAAAGAACAAGGCTGCCCATCTCAATTTTGCCAGAGAGTACCTGGATAAACCTGAAGCTTTCTGGAAGTCCATTCTGTGGACAGATGAGTCCAAAATTGAACTGTTTGGTCACAACCAAAACCGCCACATCTGCCGAAAAGTCAACACTGCATACCACCAGAAGAACCTTCTCCCAACAGTGAAGCATGGTGGTGGGAACATTAAGATCTGGGCCTGCTTTTCGTCCTCGGGACCTGGACAACTCCACATAGTCCAGAGAATCATGAATTCTGAAGAATATTGTAAAATCCAGGAACATAACCTCAAGCCGTCAGTTGTGAAGTTAAAGCTTGGCCGAAAATGGATCACGCAACATGATAATGATCCGAAGTGTTCCAGCAAAACAACCAAAGAATGGCTGAGGAAGAATAAGATTCATGTTTTGGATTGGCCCAGTCAAAGTCCGGACCTGAATCCAATTGAAATTCTGTGGTGGGACCTGAAGCGGGCAATTCATGGCAGACACCCATCCAACCTCACTCGACTGGCTGCATTCTGCAAGGAGGAGTGGGCAAAAATCCCCCAAAGCAGATGTGAGAGACTGATTAGTCGCTACAGAAACCGTTTGGTTGAGGTTATTTCTGCAAAAGGAGGTGCAATACCCTATTAACTGAAGGGGTTCACATATTTTTGCACCCATGAAACCTGAGTTTTTGTTAAATCAACCACTTTCATTAAATAAACAATGACAATATATCATTTTCTTTTGTATGAGTCCATTATATGGAATGTCAGTATTATGAATTGGGGTATAGAAGAACATTCAATAAAGTTATTTTAGTATTAAAAAAAAAAAAAAAAAAATACTATCTCTGTAGGGTTCAAAAACTTTCAAGCAGCACTGTATATATATTATATCATGTGCCAGCAGTGCAATGCATAAAATCACGCAAATACAGATCTGGAGCTTCAGTTAATGTTCAGACTGGTTCGAGCTGATAAAAAAACTCAGATAACTCCTCTGTATAATTGTTGTAGGCCTAAGCTTTCTGTTCTTGTCACACAGAAGTGGAACCCAAGTCACCCGACCTGGTCTTTTACTTTTGTAGTCCATCCGCCTCAACATTCTGAGATGCTGTTCTTCTCACCACAATTGTACAGAGGGGTTATCTGAGTTACTGCATCTTTCTGTCAGCTCGAACCAGTCTGGCCATTCTCCGTTGACCTCTCTTATCAACAAGGCATTTCCGTCTGCAGAACTGCCACTCACTGGATATTTTGTTGTTTCTGGCACCATTCTGAATAAAATAGAGACTGTTGTGTGTGAAAATCCCAGGAGATAAGCAGTTACAGAAATACTCAAACCAGCCCTTTTGGCACCAACAATCATTCCATGGTCGAAATCAATGAGATCACGTTTTCCCTATTCTGATGGTTAATGCTAAATTTGAAGATGATTAACCCTTGAGCTGTGATGAAATTCTTTACCTAATTTGGTGTTCCCGGTCAAAAATGACCAACCTATTAAAACTTGTTATGCTATATTATCATAATATTGGATTAGATCTTTTTGTCAACTTGCTTTTTTTTCCAATTAGCACAGGTTTTGTATTTCTTTTTGGAGCTTATTGATCGTAGGCCTCATTGACCCGAGCTTATGCACCTCCGTTTTTGAGTGAAAAAAGCATTATTTGTGGATAATTTTGGCAATATACATAAATAGTATGGAATGTTTTCATATTTTATCACACTAGTGTACTTTAATGTTTAACCAGAAAGTTTTTTTTTTTAAATGCTTTTTTGTACAAAAAAAAAAAAAGTCACACTTGTGGTGTTCCCGGTCAAAAATGACTGGCCATTGAAAATGAATAGGGGAGATCAAAAATAAGACAAAAATTGAGTGTTCAGTAGCATGTTCATGTTCATGTTCACGTATGTGCATGTGTGCTTGCAAACATAAAGACCTCGGACCTGTACATGCACACATACACACGCTTTCTTTTTCAGAGAGATTAACTTTATTTTACCCTGAACTGCATCCAAAATCCTTTCAGTCATGTGCATGAGGACACAATACAACCAGGTGTTCATTGATTTGGTTTGTTGTTGATTAGAAAATATAACAGAAATATGAACAGTATTGGTATTTTTGTTCCATGAAATGTTCTTTCTATGCCAGCGTTAATAAGTAAACAGGCTTAGGCCAGTTTTCTTTGTCACAATGGTCAGATTTGACTGGGAACACCACAAGTGTTACTTTGTGCCCCTTTTCAGAAAATAAAGGCATTTCAAAATAAAATTCCTGCTTTTTGTGATCTTCCCTATTCCTTTTCTATGGCTGGTCTTCTTTAACTGGGAACACCACAGTTCTCTTGATTCTATTGGGGAGGGGTCACAAAGACAGTTCTGGTGTGTGTGTGTGTGTGTGGTAATGTTGGATGCAGTTCAGGGTAGGATAAAGTTCATCTCTGTAAAAAAGAAAGCATGTACTACTCAAGAGTTTGTGCGTGTACGTGTGTGTTAGTGCACAGGTCTGAGGCCTTTATGTTTGCAAGCACACATGCACATATGTGAACATGAACATGATGAACATGCTACTGAACACTCAATTTTTGTCTTATTTTTTACTCCCCTATTCATTTTCAATGGCCAGTCATTTTTGACCGGGAACACCACAAGTGTGACTTTGTGCCATTTTGTACAAAATAAAAGCACTAAAAAACTTCCTGGTTAAACTTTAAAGCACACTAGTGTGATAAATGGGGGGGGGGGGGGTTGTGATACCCTGTGTGAGCAGTCAGTGAGTTTTAGTCCAATAGGATAACATTAACTAGCATTTTTAGGCAAAAGAAAATCCTTTGAGTCAAAATGACCGGAACACAACATAAGGGTTAACTGAAGTTCCAGACCCGTATCTGCATGATTTTATGCATTGCACCGCCGCCACACGATTGGCAGATTAGATAATCGCATGAATATGTAAGTGTACAGGTGCACCTACAGTAATAAAGTGGATGGCTAGTATAATATATATATATATATATATATATATAAACATACAGTTATATAAGCAAAGCACACAAAGGCACATCAGAGCATCTGTATATTTTATTCACATATGTTACATTTTGCATTAAATGTCATTAAAAGTCACCCCTTCAGAGATGACAAAGAGTCTAAATCAGCACCTTACAGTAATGTACTGTATTACTGCCTGCCTGACACACATTCACTGCATGAGAACACACCAGCTTACATGTCCATTATCCATCAGTACAATGAGCAAAACTGTCTGTCTTTACAGTGGGGAGGGAGAAAAAGCAGAGTGCTTTAAAAAAAAAAAAAAAAAAAAAAACCAGCAGCATGCATGAAATCAAGACAAAAGAAAATAAGCAACTTCAAGTGCACTGGAAAAACCTTCTCCCTCCAGCATGGCGTGATTGCAGCTATAATAAGTAATATCTTCCAATCAAACTGATCAATACAAGCCAAACATGCTAGTTCTGGTGAATTTGAGTGTCTGAATATGTGTATGTGGTATTAGGGTGCTTGTAAGTCAGAGAGAAAGAGAGAAAGAAAGAAAGAAAGATGCCCTCAATATAGTTGGAGATTATTTTTGTCTCTATAATTGTGGCTTACAATCAAAACGACAGACAAAAATATAATGTATGGGAAACTGTACTGCAAACTGCATTTAAATGGAAAAATATACAATTAAATAGGATGAGAAAAAAGCATTTTAAACAATTTTCAAGAGCTCTCAATGTGATACCACCAAAAGAAAATCACTATCAAGACATTGTAGAAATCAATTTAAATTAAATTGGGGTAATTATATTAATGCCAAACTTGATCTTAAATTTGAAGTAGGCAAAAATGAAAACAGGACATACTCACTAAACCACCCCCTGATAAGCTGCGTAAAATAAAAAGTGCACCATACATGCCCATGCCTGGACTGTGATATTCATATTTCCATGTGATCCAATTTAATGCATTTTAAAATATTAACATATGCATAATGCCCACTACAATGCTTTGAAAAGCACAATGGGTAAAGGTCCAAGGACAGAGCCTTGGGGTACACCACATTTTTTATACATTGAACGAGTAATCTAACCTTCACTAAAAGTCTATTTATGTGGAGGACCAAACAACTTTAGTTTTTGATTTTTGAAAACTGATGTTTTTTCTTTTGTCGTCTTTTTTTTTTTTTTTTTTTTTTTTGTCTAGGTTATAATCCATCTAAACACACAATCTGGCCAAGGTTCAAAGGTGTAGAAAACTGAAAGGGACCTGTTAGATCAGAACAGGAATTAAAATTTAATATCTGGGTAATGTGTGCATCAAAATATTATCATATTAACACAAATTATAACTTTCAACAAGCTTTAACAAGAGACTTCTTGGTCTGCAAATTCCTAATGAAGGAGTTTAGGCTACTTGTAGATATGCAAGTCCAAAAAGACAGTCTTTAAACTCCTCTGTCTTAGCATTTAACAGCTGTGAGCATCTGTAAGAGTGAATGAGGAGTCAATTGATGAAACACTGCCCCCTATGGGCCAACTAGTCTTGACATTATCATGTAATAAGGATAAGGGAAATATAGTTTGAGTGACAGCTGACTGAGGGTAAGTGCTAGGTCAGATATTTTGATGGCAATAGTTGGGTGAATCTCACAAAACTGTCAAATCATTTTTCACCCCAAAATCAAAAAGAAATAACTTCTCTTTAGCATTAAAAAAAAAAGCAACCTATTTTATGACTATTACATTTTGTATTTTTTTTGCATATGTGATAATCACATTTAAGCACATTTTGCCCCACATATTCTCATTACTGTGATGCAAAAAAAAAAACAAAAAAAAACTCAAGTCTCATTACTGACAAAACCATGATTTAAATCGTAAAGTGTTGATACTACATTGTAGTATTTATGGTACTAACTTTAATTTATGATGCTAAAAAACAAACAAACATTGTATTACAGTTAAACCATGAAAATATAATCACCAATGAGAATAATGGGAAACTCAAAAGTAAAAGGTTTGGACGCATTACCGTAATAAGAAAATTTGGTGTGAAATGTGCAGAATTTTCATGAAAATAACATAATAATAATAATATAATTTTAAATAATAATAAAAATAAATTCAATCAAAACATTTTTGTTGTCCTTTTTTCTCTTGATTTTTTGGGTGATATATGAGACGGACATATTTTTTTGTGAGATTAACTCAGTTATTAGATTCAAAAACATTGATTTGGAAAAGTATAACCTTTAAATGAGGGGAATGACCAAAAAACATAATATAAATACTGGTTCTGAGATAGAATGTCCTTAGAAACACTGTACAAGGTTGCAGGGGATTTTTTATTTTTATTTTTTATAATGAACTCAACAGACCAGCCAACCACCAACAACACAGAGCCTTCATTAGAAAAAATGCAAATTGTAAAAAATATTTTTTACAAAGGTATAATTAACTTTTTTAGACAATGAATAGCAGCACGTTTTAAATATTAAAATCTTTTATCTGAGACTACAAAACAAAAATAATAAAATAAAATTCCTGAGGATGACTGTAACTTTACCAGAGACAAATCTTGCTTTAGCTCTAATCGGTTGACATTTTGTCTCATACCCTGCTTTAGTAATTCTCCTTAAAGGGTGTCGAACCCACATCAGCATATAAAGGTCTCTGAGCTTACAGAATAAATCTTATGAGATGCGTTTTAACTCATATAGCATGACATCACTACACATTGCACTGGTCATGGGGTGGTGGGGATATGTTGAGAGTCTGCATGTCTTAGTACCTTTAGCGCTCAAGGTTTTGATATTAATTCTGATATCTGTACATGATTTGCTTAATGTTGGTCAGATTTGTTTTTTCAAAGTATCAGTTCTCAAAAACTATCAGTTTTCCAAACATTACCGAACAGGAGCATTTTTCCACTCACGAGTCCATAAGGATCGACAGATTCACTCAGTGTAGGACTATAGTCTGTGCTTTCACTGTAAGCTTGCTGGGACAAAACAAAACTCTCCCCTTTGAAATCCACACAGAAAATCACTTTTAAAACACACACACACACACACACACACACACGCTGTTAGTCAATAGGCTTGATTGTACACTAAACTTCACATGAACCCAGGCTGTGACAGAACCAACTCAATGCATGTTTTCTTTATATTACACGACATAGGCTGCACTGACATCATCTCCTGTCGTCTCCTCTCCCGTATCTACGCTGGGATTGGGACACTAATGTTAAAGTCCATTGTAGTGGGGACCCCAGCGCTTGTTGATGTGGTCAAAGGTGTGTGAGACCCACTGCTGCTCAAGAACACGGTACCTCTCCTCACATAAATACAGAGGCTTTCCTCGGCTGTGGAAAAGGAATGGAAAGGTTACAGCAGGCAGGGTCAATCGTTTTCTAAACAAAAGAATTGAACCGCCAATACAAAAGGTAGTTACAAAAAGTGAGATACAAATAATTAAAATTCTTCTGTTCCAAACCCTAGTGAGATGCCTCACCGTCTACATAGGCCCTGTTTACATCTGGTTTGGTACAAGTGGACAGGTGAGACATATCACCATTCACACCTGGTCATAATAAGTGTCTTTTGACCACCTGTGTTCAGATTTCGAGGGAAAGGTCTCTAATTTCATGACATCATACTTCAATCACTATGTCAGTGTGTTACTGCATGGTAAATAAAGCGCAAAAAAGTAAAGGAAGAAAAAGAAAGCCACTTATTGGTTTCTCCTAATTATACTTGCATTTAATTTAAGTGCAGATATGACATTTAGAGCACAATTCTGTTATTTTGAGTTTTATAATTATTATTTTTTTAAATGTCATTTTATTCTAAAGTATCATTTTAAAGATTTAGTTGGAGTACGTGTATTAACTGAGCCTGTGTCACAGCATGTTGATATCAGGCACACTGAAGAAGTTTCGTGAAGCTCTTGTGCATGTACCAGTGTTTCCTCTACTGAATCTCCAGTTCCATGGCAAAAGAATGATACTCAAGCTGTGAACTTGCAGTTTGAACTGAATGTGATAAGATAACGCAAGTACAACATGTCATTCTTTTGCATTGTGTAGGGCTTAACAATCCATCAAAATAAATCGAAATCAAGATATGACGTGATCATTAAACCGCAAAGGGCTGTGATTGAATCAAACAGTCTGCAAACGCTGCTCGTGTGCAGCTCTGTTCTGAGCACACATATGACAGTTCTGTGTGCACTCCATGAATTTCATCTAGTGCATAGAACAGATGTGTTGTGCTCAATGTGATTTAGTAACATGCGCTGAGCGTGTTATATTTACAGAACTCCAAATTCGCATAAAAGAAAACTCAATACAATACAAGTTAAGCTCAATCGTCAGCATTTGTGGCATAATGTTGATTACCTCAAACATTTATTATGACTCTTCCCTCCATTTCTTTAAAAAAAAAGCAAAAATCTGGGTTACAGTGAGGCACTTACAATGGAAGTGAATGAGGTCAATACATAAATGTTAAAATATACTTTTTCAAAAGTATAATCACAAGATGTAAACAACATGTGCGTTAACATGATATTAGTTTGATAAAATCACTTACTAACCTTTTCTGTTTAAAGTTATATCCAATTTTACAACTTCGATGACATGACGATGTAATGTCAACAAAGCCTAAAACCTAAAATGACTGTAAAAATGACCATTTAAACAACACATGCGTTTTCACAGAAGAATTAATGTAAGTGCTTCTATAAAATTTTAAGTTTCACATTTCTGTGTTTAAACCCTCCAACAATTGGCCCCATTCACTTCCATTGTAAGTGCCTCACTGTGACCTCCATTTTTGCTTTTTTTTTTTTTTAAAGGAGGGAGGAGTTAATTTTTTTTTGTGGTAATCAGTTTCACCAAAATAAAAGGTTTGAGGGTTTAACCAGATTCCATAGCAATGCCACGTACAAGTTAAGAAATTATTAGAGAAATATTACTTGAATAATAATAATATAGTTATTATTTAATTATTACAATACATTTGTAATATATTTTTGTAATTTCCTAACATAGTAATAATAACTATTATTGTTACTGTTATTATTATTATTAATATTATTATTGAGTATTATATTACAATGATGTATTGTATATCAATATTTACTGTCTATCAATGTACTGTATATAAAGATTTAAGTTGACTGAGGTCCAAAATTCAATGAGGGAAAAGAAGGACCCATCAAAAATGTGCACAGTCTGATGAATCTATGACTGAATGAACTCACTGGATCAGTTTTGTTCAATGTTCAAATGATGCCTGCGTTCCCCTGCTGCAAAAGCTGAATTCTGCAGGAAACACTGATGTATTTGCTTTAAAGCTTCCAATTGGACAAAACAGCACGTAGAGTAATTGGCAAAGTTTAAACTCATTTTAGCTCAGCGACTGAGTGACAGGTGGGACTTCACTGTTGTTCTAATGCATTCAACGGATGACCATTTATACACTAAGAGCCCAGTGTTTCCACATGTGGTTGAAGTGGACAAATCTCAAAACGCTTTAGAGCCAGTTTACACCTGTCTTTATCGCTGTCCTGTTACAAACCGATCGCCCAAAACGCATCTAAATACCAGGTGTAAACGGGGCCATTCACAGAATGCAATTGAAATGAACAGAGGATGTGTTTAAAGGTGCATTGATTACTATACATCATTGTGAATCACTCAATACATACGCACTTACACCGTTTAGCCTTGAAATTAAAACCACCTGCCTAACAGCGCCAACCCGCATCTCAGAATAGTATTCTGAGATGATATTCTTCTCACCACAGTTGTACAAAGCGGTTATCTGAGTTACTGTAGACTTTGTTAGTTTGAGCCAGTCTGGCCATTCTCTGCTGACCTCTCTCAACAACAAGGCGTTTCCATCCACAGAACTGTCGCTCACTGGATGTTTTTTGTTTTTGGCACCATTCTGAGTTAATTCTAGAGACTGTTGTGTGTGAAAATCCCAGGAGATCAGTAGCTACAGAAATACTCAAACCAGCCCGTCTGGTGCCAACAATCATGCCACGCTACAAATCACGGAGATCAAATTTTTTTCCCCATTCTGAAGGTTGATGTGAACATTAACTGAAGCTCCTGACCCGTATCTGCATGATTTATGCACTGCACTGCTGCCACACGATTGGCTGATTAGATAATCACATGGATGATTGTTGGTGCCAGATGGGCTGGTTTGAGTATTTCTGTATCTGCTGATCTGCTGGGATTTTCACACACAACAGTCTCTAGAATTTACTCCAGATGGTGCCAAAAACAAAAAACATCCAGTGAGCGTCAGTTCTGTGGATGGAAACGCCTTATTGATGAGAGCGGTCAACAGAGGATGGCCAGACTGGTTCGAACTGACAAAGTCTACAGTAACTCAGATAACCGCTCTGTACAATTGTGGTGAGATGAATAGCATCTCAGAATACTATTCTGAGATGCGGGTTGGCACTATTTTGGCGGCACGAGGGGGACCTACACAATATTAGGCAGGTGGTTTTAATGTTGTGGCTGATCGGTGTATGTAAATATCCTCATCAGACCAAGAGATTGATCTGATTGATCGTGACACGGCGTTTAAAAATGTGACACAGCGCCGAAAATACTGTGCAACTGTTAATGATTACACGCCACTTTGCTAACACGCTTCTCATGACTAACACTAACTGCTGACTCCAACAGAGTTTGACGTCAACATGTTTCAAAGCTAACGACTCCATTACTCAAATAAAACATATCACACACAAACTGTGTGCAATAGTAAATTTTAATAGATCAAACTACTTTTAAATACTTTTGAGAAGTGAATAATTTCAAAATCAGTATTTTCATCCGCCAACTTTGACGACATTGTTGCAATACATTCTGGGATTGCCTGGTCAATGAAGGATCCATGCGATGCTGCCTTAGAATCTGGTCAAACAATTTTATAACGGAGCAAACTGTGCTGTCGACTGTTTGGAACAGCCTTAATTTCAGGAGTGTGCCTCTGGCAATCTGTTTGAAACGGGACAACGCTAAAGACAGGTGTAAATGAGGTCCGAAACATTTTGAGATTTGTCCATTTCGATCACATTCCGAGGTGGTCGAATGTGGTAAAAAATGCATGTGACGACATTGTAAACACTCATCTGTTCAAATGCGTTGAAACGGTTCTGAAGCACCGCCTACTGACGTGTCAATCAACCATTGTCTTATGTCATGATGAGAAGTATGCACAGCTGAAGCTCAGAATTTAGCTTTCATGTTTGTGCTTAGTCAAAACACATCTTAATACCAGATGTAAACAGGGCCTATGATGCCTTAAAAAGCCATCTAGGTACTGGTAGGCAGCTCACTAGGATTTGGAACAAAGCAAGACATCCATGATAGTTTAATGAGTGTGATATCCTCAGAATGAAATCTAGAGCCAGTATCTGAGCATCAGAGCATGAAAAGGTGTGTTTGAAGAGTGTAAGTGTACCGTAGGTCTCTATCCTCCTCTCCATGAGCATCCAGATACACAGATCCCCACAGACAGAAGCGATGGCCTCGGATGATAATAATGACTGAGGCATTTATCAGGAGGAAAATTCCTGTTGCTGCTCCACAGTGTTGGGAGTGCTGCAGATTATAAACAAACAGTTATCATCAGTGTAGTGGTGATTCCAGCCTGATGCCATGAAAATAACGTGAATGTGGCTACATTTTTGCAAAAACGACATTACGTAGTTCATCACAAGTATCGTTGCAGTTCCAAGGTGTTCTGAGGGAGTTAAATGTTAATACCTAAATATTTAAGGTTAATTCCCTATCGAGTTTTAAATCAACAAAACCTTCCTGCCTACCCTAAACCTGACTGATAGTGTCATTAAAAGCAAATGCGAGATGAAAAATGCAATTGCTTAAGGCCTTTTGGGCTTCATTGACACTTTTGGCTCACGTTTTGACTCGCGTGCCCTTCAAGACTTGTACCCCTGTCCTTTACATCAAAGTGCAACACTCTATCAGTTGAGCTACTGCGCAATTTAATCACACTTGAACAAACTTGTACATGTAGTTAAATTATGTCGCTTTACATATCATGTGCTATGATAAAAGTGTTTCAATGTCATAGGATAGCATTGTGTGAAGAACAGGGCGAAAACTAAGTGTACATGAACTGATAATCTGCCGATTTACTCGGATTTGTATGAAAGTGAATAAAAGTCATTGTTGTTTTAGCACCTCTAGTGTTCATTTCACCAGGACACTGACGTCATATGTACAACGAACCACTTGAAAATCAGTTTGCAAAAATGTAATCATTAACGTGATTCTATGAGACCAGGTTAGGTCATTTAGACTGGAGCTGGTTTTGTAAGCAGCAAACTCACCAGTACACACTCACAGATGCCCTGCTGCTTACAGCAGTGACCCTTGAGACAGACAAACGCTCCACACACCAGACACAGCGCAGGGTCTTTGGGGGTCTTGCCACAGCTTGTGCAGGATTTCCTGTGGTAGTACTGGAAGATGGTGTTGTAATTGTCTGGGAGCTGCAGGAGTCGAGGAGCTGCCCACCGAGGGTCCTGAACTAACAAAGACTGCAGAGAGAAAACAAAATCACATTACACTTCATTGTTCAGGCACCAATATACTTCTAGCGAAATCGAAGAACAAATGGGTGTGAAATCATTTCGAACAAAATCTGGCCAAAACGAAGGTGTTTTTTAGTTTCTTGCCAGTGCGGACTTTCAGGAAAACATATTCTTACTGCCATTGGTCCACATTATCGATGGGTGTAACCCAATGCTCCACCTACTTTGACGGAAACATTTTTTTTCCAGTTAATTTCTTTAATCAGTCGAGATCAGTCAACATGAACACACAGTGCAGACTTGCCGAGTGGATGCAAATGTAACAACATCTGTATGATATTTCGCACATATATATTTTCCAAGACTATGCCATGCGAGTCCATAAAATACATTAACAGATGGTAACCGGTGCATTTTATGCCATGTATAGTGTGTTAGCATTAGCGTCATAAATGCATAATGTAAACATTACAAATTACACATCTACTGCATATATACAGTTGTGCTCAAAAGTTTGCATACCCTTGGAGAATTGGTAATACATGTACCATTTCGAAAGAAAATATGAGTGAGCAGGCAAAACACATTTCTTTTATTTCTTATGGGATTCATATTCAACTGTAGGTTATAACAGAATGGCACAATCATAAAACAAAACATGGCAACAAAGAAAAAAATGAAATGACCCCTGTTCAAAAGTCTGCATACCCTTAGTTCTTAATACTGTGCATTGCCCCCTTTAGCATCAATGACAGCATGCAGTCTTTTGTAATAGTTGTCTATGAGGCCCCAAATTCTTGCAGGTGGTATAGCTGCCCATTCGTCTTGGCAAAATGCCTCCAGGTCATGCAAAGTCTTTGGTCGTCTTGCATGAACCGCACGTTTGAGATCTCCCCAGAGTGGCTTGATGATATTAAGGTCAGGAGACTGTGATGGCCACTCCAGAACCTTCACCTTTTTCTGCTGTAACCACTGGAGGGTCAACTGTGGCCTTGTGCTTAGGGTCATTGTCGTGCTGGCAAGTCCAAGAGCATCCCATGCGCAGCTTTCGTGCAGAAAAATGCACATTGTCTGCCAGTATTTTCTGATAACATGCTGCATTCATCTTGCCATCAATTTTCACAAGATTCCCAGTGCCTTTAGAGCTCACACACCCCCAAAACATCAGTGAGCCGCCACCATGCTTCACAATGGGGATGGTATTCTTTTCACTATAGGCCTTGTTGACCCCTCTCCAAACATAGCGCTTATGGTTGTGACCATAAAGCTCTATTTTAGTCTCGTCACTCCAAATTACAGTGTGCCAGAAGAGGCGTGTCAAGGTGTTGTCGGGCATATTGTATTTGGGCTTTTTTGTGGCATTGGCGCAGTAAAGGCTTCTTTTTGTTCAAATATCGTCGTATTGTGCTCCTTGAAACAACCACACCGTCTTTTTCCAGAGCAGCCTGTATTTCTCCTGAGGTTACCTGTGGGTTTTTCCTTTGTATCCTGAACAATTCTTCTGGCAGTTGTGGCTGAAATCTTTCTTGGTCTACCTGACCTTGGCTTGGTATCAAGAGATCCTCAAATTTTCTACTTCTTAATAAGTGATTGAACAGTACTGACTGGCATTTTCAAGGCTTTGGATATCTTTTTATATCCTTTTCCATATTTATAAAGTTCCATTACCTTGTTACGCAGGTCTTTTGACAGTTCTTTTCTGCTCCCCATGGCTCAGTATCTAGCCTGCTCAGTGCATCCACGTGAGAGCTAACAAACCCATTGACTATTTATACACAGACACTAATTGCAATTTAAAAAGCCACAGGTGTGGGAAATTAACCTTTAATTGCCATTTAAACCTGTGTGTGTCACCTTGTGTGTCTGTAACAAGGCCAAACATTCTAGGGTATGCAAACTTTTGATCAGGGTCATTTGGGTGATTTCTGTTATCATTATGATTTAAAAGGAGCCAAACAACTATGTGATAATAAATGGCTTCATATGATCACTATCCTTAAATAAAAGACAGTTTTTCAAAATCAATGCCAATATTTCACAATTTCTACCAGGGTATGCAAACTTTTAAGCACAACTATATATACACAACTTTAAATCATCATCGAACAGTTAAAACTTCTTTTACTGATCTCATATGGATTTTAATTATAGAATGAGGCATGCAGTCATCCATAAGACATTTTAATGTCACATTAGTTAATGTTTTACATATAGTCTGTTGACAGGACAGCGTGCACCTCATATTTAAATGCTCCTTTAAATGCCAGCCAAAGCAGCGTGAACAGTCTGAATGTTCACAAACAGTATGTCACAAAATAAAATTATCAAACATGTTTTCCAAATACTAACCCATCTGTTATTGGTTAAACTTTTTGATGAACTGATGAATCATGCATAGTAAAAACAGGGACATGTGTTAAAGTAAATAGAGTAACTTTTGATTTCGTATTCACGTAATTAACGCTCTGTACAAAATCACTGGTGTCAGCAATGCATGAAAGAAAACGGATTAAATTCTGCAAATATAACCTAAGAGACACAAATACTGACCGCAGACTGCTGGGTGGGCGTATCTGAGAGAGCGATGACCTCTGAACACCACTGAGCGATCAGATCATAAGCATTGAAGTTCCACTCCAGACACGCTGCACTGCTCATGGGTGCGCTGGACTTAACAGAACCAACCAAACCCAGACAGCCAATCAGCAGAGAGAACTCCTCCTCCATCTGTGACAGAAGGGAGCAGTGAGTGTACGAACCATGCTGAATGAGAGCGGGAACTCATAGAACACGTTTACACCTGGTATCCACATCCATCAAGTAGTCAGCGTGAACAGGATTTCAAATGTTTTGTGACTGGATCACTCAAACTATATTTGGAGGAGGTTGAAAATGCATGTGACCACATTGCATTTTTAGTGTATTTATATTATAATAAATAGGGCTGTCAACTGATTAATATATTTGGTCCCACTTTATATTAGGTGTCTTTAACCACTATATACTTAAGCATTTGATACAATGCATGTATTGTGTACATACATGTTGTTGCATTGTACTTACATTTAAAGAACCTGCATTTTAATTACATTTGTAGTTACACTGTTAACTTTACCCCTAACCACAAACCTAACCCTACCCCAACTCTTACCCTAAAACCTAACCTCT
The DNA here is from genome assembly GCF_019703515.2 of Myxocyprinus asiaticus. Classification (NCBI taxonomy): domain Eukaryota; kingdom Metazoa; phylum Chordata; class Actinopteri; order Cypriniformes; family Catostomidae; genus Myxocyprinus; species Myxocyprinus asiaticus. The sequence goes on along the minus strand of NC_059354.1, from coordinate 6,173,480 downwards.
AACCCTAACCCTACCCGTACCTCAACCTCAATAGCAGCAAATGTGAATCTTGTGAGAATTTTGCAGAACAACGTGTAGTTACACAGTATGTATTTTAATGTTAGTATATAGTAGTTAAAAGACTCCAAATATAAAGTGTGACCAAATATTTTAATCGAGATGATGATTAATTAATCGAATTAATCGCAATTAATCTCATATTTCAGTATTTGCTGAGAAAGGCCCCCGAAATAAAGATAATTTCATATAAATAATACATAATTCAAAGAGTAAAAATATATATGATATATTCTATGGCTGCACTGCTTGAGGTTTGTTGGCCTGCTGACTGCCCCCAGCTAAAGCGGCTTGTAAAAACATGTCCTTGAACTGCTCCGATGGTAGGAAAATATGCACTTTTATGATAGAATTTACATGTATCAGGGGGCATGATTAATTGTGTTAATATTTTTGAAGCATCATAAATCGCATTGTTAATCACACTACATTAACGACAGCTCTACGAATAACAATAAAGGTCCGTCTACATGCCCGTCAATCAACCACTGCAATAAAACAAGTGTTTTACACGTCTTTTTTTTTTAAAGAAAAGAATCATCTGATCATCCAATTTGGAATAGCCCATGATTATGCATGCATATGTGCCTGAAATCAACAAGCAGCGACACAGATTATGCGAAGCATGCACATTTGAAGTTCAGTTAATACAGTTGCACGAGAAACATAATAATGAGCATTCTACATGAAATGTCACATTAGCGGTGAGATACAAATTTGGAAGTGTATTTGGAAGCAACATTTTGCTGACTTTGTCATCATGCAGTAACACACTGACTTAGTGATATACGTTGTCATGAAATCAGAGACCCTCCCCATGAAATTCAAACACAAGTGGTCAAAACACCATTTGAGATGCGTTTTACTACCATGTATAAAGGGTGATGTGTTTCTGCTGACCACTTGAGACGGACGTCAATATCAGGTGTAAACAGAGGCATAGACAGAATGTGTGTGTGGATGTGTGTGTACCGGGCAGCTGGGTAAGCTGTCTCCATACAGGTGGTGTTGCAGCAAACAGGACAGTCTCAGGAAGGGCAGACAGAACTGCTGTAGGGTGGACTCAATAGACTGAGGAGACCACACACTGGAATTCAGCTACAGAGAAACAGAGTAGATGTGATTAATTACAGTTAATTCCCTGACGATAAATAATAATAATGCATTAGTAAAAGAAGTTCAATGAAAAACACTTGAATACTCGTCTCCATACTTTTCTTCACTAGAACTATTGTATCTGTAACCGCTGTTTTCAATGACATGTTTTCTCATTACCACAAACCACTGCTGATGTTGAATTTTCTAAGACAATGACTTCAATGAACAATTCTGACCACTAAATTGGTTTTTAAATTGCTCTGTAAGATGATGCAATATTGTTTTGCTAAGTTATAATGGCAGTCCCTTTTATTAGCATTAGTAGGTCACCTTATTACTGTAATGCATTTAAATGAAATCATAATTGCTAAAACAATAATGACTGCTGTTTAATAGTGTTATGAAGCATTCTGTAGTGTTGTGTGGTTCATCTGCGAGGTTATAATGTTGTAATTGACTCACCACAGACGTTTCCTCAGAGTTGGTGTCATAAAGATCTTTGGCCTTCGTCAGCTCAGAGATCACATGACCCAGCAACGACTCCCATGATTTGTCTGAGTTTGGCGTGTTCTGTATATGAAACAACAGCACAAATCAATAAAGTAAAAACAATTACATCGGAAAGTGCATTAAATTCCTCCCTCAAAACTATAATAACTGAAGTTGTCACAATGATTTAACAAGAACAGATTGCCCATTTCAAAACCCAGTGAGCAATCCTCCTAGACAGCATTTTTTGGTCATCGTTGGTGCATTCAAATACTTTTGTCTTTTGGTTAATATAAGAATGTTGCTTTACACTATTTTCCTTGAATGCAGCTAATCTGCAAATGTGTTGACAATAGGAATGTACAATTATTTATCATGCCAATAAAGCATATTAATACTGTGTGTGTTGTGAAGGGAGAGTAAGTGGTAGAGGTGAAGCGTGGCTCTATAATGTGGAATTAAAGCACTCTGATGGCACTTCACATCCATCCATTTATTTCCCACAAAGCCACTCGACACCAAAAGTAGACATTTAATAGATCGCAGAGCCACTGCTAACGCGACACTCTTCTATGCTGATGAAAACCTCAGTTACAATGACTTATATTCTGCATTCACAAGTGGTGCATTTCAACATCACAGAGAGATTAATCTGAAAGATGTACCGTAGTAACTCCTCACTATTGGTAATGTGAAGTTTATTGCGATTAGTTCCTTATACAAACTGGATTGCGGGGCAATAACATTTTATCTGATAGTCATTTAAGTCAGTCATTTACCATAAAGCTCTTAATAAAATGAGCTTATTCTTAAGGCTCTGAATGCTCACAGTTACACTATATTGCCAAAAGTATTCGCTCATCAGCCTTTAGACGCATATGAACTTAAGTGACATCCCATTCTTAATCCATAGGGTTTAATATGACGTCGGCCCACCCTTTGCAGCTATAACAGCTTCAACTCTTCTGGGAAGGCTTTCCACAAGGTTTAGGAGTGTGTTTATGGGAATTTTTGACCATTCTTCCAGAAGCGCATTTGTGAGGTCAGACACTGATGTTGGACGAGAAGGCCTGGCTCGCAGTCTTCGCTCTAATTCATCCCAAAGGTGCTCTATCGGGTTGAGGTCAGGACTCTGTGCAGGACAGTCAAGTTCTTCCACACCAAACTCACTCATCCATGTCTTTATGGACCTTGCTTTGTGCACTGGTGCGCAGTCATGTTGGAACAGGAAGGGGCCATCCCCAAACTGTTCCCACAAAGTTGGGAGCATGGAATTGTCCAAAATCTCTTGGTATGCTGAAGCATTCAGAGTTCCTTTCACTGGAACTAAGGGGCCAAGCCCAGCTCCTGAAAAACAACCCCACACCATAATCCCCCCTCCACCAAACTTCACAGTTGGCACAATGCAGTCAGACAAGTACCGTTCTCCTGGCAACCGCCAAACCCAGACTCATCCATCAGATTGCCAGATAGAGAAGCGTGATTCGTCACTCCAGAGAATGCGTCTCCACTGCTCTAGAGTCCAGTGGCGGCATGCTTTACACCACAGCATCCGACCCTTTGCATTGCACTTGGTGATGTATGGCTTGGATGCAGCTGCTCGGTCATGGAAACCCATTCCATGAAGCTCTCTATGCACTGTTCCTGAGCTAATCTGAAGGCCAACTTTGGAGGTCTGTAGCGATTGACTCTGCAGAAAGTTGGCGACCTCTGCGCACTATGCGCCACAGCATCCGCTGACCCCGCTCTGTCATTTTACGTGGCCTACCACTTCGTGGCTGAGTTGCTGTCATTCCCAATCGCTTCCACTTTGTTATAATACCACTGACAGTTGACTGTGGAATATTTAGTAACGAGGAAATTTCACGACTGGACTTGTTGCACAGGTGGCATCCTATCACAGTACCACGCTGGAATTCACTGAGCTCCTGAGAGCGGCCCATTCTTTCACAAATGTTTGTAGAAGCAGTCTGCATGCCTAGGTGCTTCATTTTATACACCTGCGGCCATGGAAGTGATTGGAACACCTGAATTCAATTATTTGGATGGGTGAGCGAATACTTTTGGCAATATAGTGTATGTCTACACGACGGCATGGAAGAATCTGATTGTTCCACCTCTAAATCTTTTCGAATTAGTTGACTACAAATTAGAAGCTAACCGACATACACACATTTATGGTGTCTTTATCCCCAGGTGGTTTTCATACTGGGCACGTTTGCTGCGATCCGAATCCAAGTGCGATTGTTCCTGGAGCCCCCCGCCTCATTGACTGGTTTCAGACACTCGCGTATGATTCTGTCAAGCCACGCTGCTTTTCCATCATCAACTTGCATCATTACAAATGTGCACATGATGGAGATCACAACGTGGGTCACTATATGTGTGTTTTTTATTCATTTTGGGGTCATAACATACGTAACCCACAGTGAACAACAGTTGTGCCACTGTGCGTGCATGCCGTAATTGAGCAGTGGAAATTCCACCTGTACTACGTAAACTGCTTTGAGTGCCTAGAAAAGTGGTATATAAATGTAAGGAAGTATTATCTGCAAATTTATACTTCACATGCACAACTTTATTTCCCACAAATTCATGTTTATATCTCGCAAGAACATTATATCTTGCAATTACAAGTTTATATGTGTTTCTTTTGTAAACATTGCTTAAAGCTTTTAAAGTAATTATTCAAGACCCAGTAATTAAATAGAGAACAGAGTAAACAGTGCTTCAAGCTGTTTAAATGCCATATCAAGTTAACTTCACCCTTTACAAACGCATCTCGAAGCAAATTTCTAAATTAAATTTGACTGCCTTACATAGGCCTGCCACAGGATCATTAACATACAGTACATAACTGAATCGTTGTCATTTAGGAATAAGATCGCGTGGGTGTCCGAATCGTGATCGCGATCTTTTAACGATCAATCGTTCAGCTCTAACGCATGTACAATCAATCCGGTGCGATCTGCATTCATGCTGCTGTTTACCAGCAGAGAGGAACATAATAAATCAGCTGCTCAAATAGTCTTTCAACGTCACAACATCTTTATTTTTTTTTATTACAAACTTTCAAATAATCACAAAATAAAAGTTTAAAGCCGCTACCATCGGAGCTGACAGTTTTGATGCAGCATTGCGGCACTGTTTTCTGACGTCAAACAAAGAATGTATAAATTAGTTAGTCCACTTGAGCCTTCTCCCGTTCAGTCAGTCACTCATTCTCTCCACTTCCAATGCAACAAACTGGAAGGGCTAGGTTTTTAGAACCACCCATGCTCGACGTACTCAGAATAATACCATGCTGAATTACAATGTAAACAACATGGCGGCATGCATACTGGCAATACCAATCGCATCTTATCTGTAATAATCAATCATTACAAACATATAAAAAGCATATTATATATAATCTGTCTTCCATTGAGTCTGCTGTGAAGTGTAAGGTGACATTTTATTTTAAACACAGGGCGCATTAAAGAACTCAGAAAATAGGTCAGTACAGAGAGGAAAAAAAAAAAGTGTGCAAAAATGTTAACCATGGTAAAATAATGGTAACACACAGCCTCCCATAGCCATGTCATCCAGTGTTGATATACAGTATTTGCATGCTACTCTCTGCCATGATTGGCTGGAGCATGCCTACAGAAATGTTTTGATTGGTTGTTGAGTGTATAAATGGTTGGCTGAAAAGCTTATGATGTGTAGATTGATTTAACTTGTGATTTGCAGTACCTTTTTGGCAGCTCCAGTGTTGCACCAAGCATGTCTCTCCTCTCGGCTGATTCTGATGGACAGAGCGGCCAGAGCCTGTGTGTACTGCAGACTGTACAACACCTTCACTACACACGTGAAGTGCTCTGCAAACAAACACAGCACACACATAGCACGAACAGATTATCAATTAACACATTTCTAAATACAAGACTGGCTGGGAAGTGTATTAACTTGATAATATTAAGTATTGCCAAATTTATTTCTTGCAGAAAATTCAGTTTCACTCAAAAATACACATCAAAGTGGGTTAACACTGTGTCATGTTGTCTTTAAAGTTAAAGATTCTACACAGCTATGAAGTTTAGATTAAAACTTGGTATATCTTTGACAATGTTACAACAACTTCAGAAGTGAGGAAGTATTTGTAATCTTGAATTTATTTATTAATTTTTTGGAAATTTGGAATGCCCAATTCACAATGTGCTTTTAAGTCCTCGTGGTCGCATAGTGATTCGCCTCAGTCCGGGTGGCGGAGAATGAATCCCAGTTGCCTCCGTGTCCGAGACAGTCAACCCACGCATCTTATCACGTGGCTTGTTGAGCGCATTGACACGGAGACATAGCGCGTGTGGAGGCTTCACGCCATCCACCGCGGCAACCACGCTCAACTCACCACGCACCCCACTGAGAAAGAACCACATTATAGTGATCACGAGGAGATTACCCCATGTGACTCTACCCTCCCTAGCAACCGAACCAATTTGGTTGCTTAGGTGAACTGGTTGGAGTCACTCAGCACGCCCTGGGATTTGAACTAGCAAACTCCAGGGGTGGTAGCCAGCGTCTTTACCACTGAGCTACCCAGGCCCCCTGAAATCTTGAATTTAAAACACTACAGCATATTGTAGCTCTCTAATTGCGACTTAAAGGAAAGGGCTGGGCAAACTATTGCATATTGACAATATGTTCAATATTAAGTTGCTGGCAATATAAAATTAATCATTTGTGATTATTGCAATGGTTTACGACACACTTTCTATTTGGCCGTAAAGTTTCCAAAAGACCTCATCAGAAGGCCAGTTTTGCATCACGTTTTGTCACAACAAGGTCCACACTTTTTTTTCTTTTTTACTTTTTTCATTTTCTGCACTTATTATATAGAGAAATAGATTTAAACATGGTAGAATATTCTAAAAAGTGCTGAGAGAACAACATTATTATTTATTAATAGAGTGCAACAGTGTCCATCCACGTTTTCAGCCACCTTGGTTTCGGAAATATTCTCCCATACTTTCTTTTTCTTTTCCCAGAAGTACAACATGAAAAAAGTTGTAAGCCATACACCAAACCAAATCCACCAATTCAGAGGTAAATCACTCACAACATTATACAATTTTATAAAAAAAAAAAAAAAAAAAAAAAAAAAAACAAGGGTACAAGATTGTGTCCTTAAAGTCTTTAATGAGGGAATGAAAAAAAAAAATCTCATTAAGTATTATGGATGATATTATAGAATTAAAACGATAGAAAAATATAAAACAAAAATATAAAACACTCCTGGTAAAAAAAATAAAAATAAAAAAAATGGGCCAATATGACAAAATATTAAGCTTTTAATGGTCTCCACAACAAAACATTGGTGAGAAATTAGCAAGAATTAAACAAATACACTCCTGGTGCACTTCTTTGCCACCGTTTGCTCATTAACTTTTGCTGCAGTGAACTGCTTGGGGAAAAGCTGGAAACAGGGAAATTCACTTATATAGTCTTCTTGTGTGCAAAGGTAAAATCATGATAATGATTAAAATATTTAATATAAAATTCAAACTAACATGTCTGCATGTATACAATTTTCCACAAATATCTTTTGGGATGTTTTTTTTTTTTTTTTTCCCTTAAAGGATTAGTCATTAGTTGGTGATCTGCCACACTTGATGCAGCCCAAAGGCCTGATAACAAGCTCAGAAATGGAACCAGGAGTGATATGGGGCTTTTCCACTGCACGGTACAGCTCGACTCGACTCTGCTCGCTTTTTGGGGGTTTTCCACTGTGGATAGTACCTGGTACCTTTTTTAGTACCACCTCGGTCATGGTTCCAAGCGAGCCGAGCCGATACTAAATGTGACGTCAAAACCCTGCAGCTCATTGATTGGTCAGAAAGTATAGTCACTACCAGCGGCACTGGATTTGCGACGTGGGATATCAACCCGCTAGTTTTAAAGTTAGCAACAGTGATAGCAATATCATTTGTTCACGCGACTTTCGAATTGTAAAAAGAAATGGCTGTGCGCAAAACCACGCCGTGGTCAATAAACTAGGTGCAGACGAAACGACGTGAAACGAAAAAGTCTTTCAGGAAGTGTCTCAGCTGTTGGCTGCACACGGCTACCATCGGACCTACCAATAGTGTAGGGAAAAGTAAAAAAAAAACAAAAAAAAAAACGTAAAAGTGACTACAGAACAATCAAGGACCACAACAGCTGGAGTGGTTCAAACAGAAGAAAGTGGAAGTGGTTCAGCCAAATGGACGCTATCTATGGCAATAGATCGGCGAGCAATGGGAGGAAGAGTGCCCTGGACTCGGCCACGGCGTTGTTGGAGTCCATGATGGAGGATGGTACATTTTGTTACATTAACTCCATATTCTGCTTGAAAGCTTCACTTTATTTAGTTGACCAGCTACTGGAAAGCAACCAAGCCAATTTAACTGTTACACTTGTGTAAAATCTCCATGCAACAACTGCTTTATGCAGCACAATGAGCTAGCAGCTAACAGCTAGCAGTCGTGTTATTGTTTATGGTCAGTAATGTTTGTGTCGCGTTTAAGATATCATGGCAGTAGAGGTGGCGCAACTATGACGATCAGCCTATAATCCCACCCACATAGAGGAGGCACTAAACTGCAGTGGAAAAGTGCCTTATAGATATGCAGTGTTGTTAGTCCCAAGGTTAAGGAGTGAGAAAATCTGCTCCAAAAAAAGCATGCAGGGGTTGCTGTCAGAAACCTCATAGCTGGTCTGCATCAGGCCAACTGTAGCTTTTCTGAAGTTTACAAGACCATAAAGGCAGAGAAAATCCCTATTTCTCTATCAACTATTAAGAGAATGGATCAATGCTTTGAAACAACAGGTGATGTTGCCAGAAAGAAAGGATCTGGAAGGCCCAAAGCCTCTTCATGCAGGGATGACAACCTGGTCAAATTTATAGATCTCAAAGACAGGAAAAAAAAGCCTACAAAAACTGTCAGTAGAATTCAAGACCTCAGAAAACAAGACTCTTTCCAGAAGAACAATAAGCAGAAGGTTATCTAATGCAGGTTTTGTGCCCTTTTTGGCAGAGTTTTTTGGCAGAATATGTAAAGTTTGTTTCAGAGTGGTTCAGCAGAATCTGTGGAGTGATGAATCACAATTTGAGTTGCATGATGATGCTCCAGAGAGTTGTCTTCGAAGATCTGTTGAGAAATACAACAGTGAATGCATCTCTACCACATTGAAGCATGGAGGAAGAGGTGTCATGGTGTGGGGAGCCTTTTCAGCTGCTGGTACTGGTGAGTTGCTTCACTGTGGAAAGTCAGTTAATGTTTTGGAGTACAGGAGAATATTGCAGAAAGACTTGCTTCCCACAAATGAAAAGTTGTTTTCTAAAGAGGAATGATCAGATGTTATTTTGCTCCTGCCCACACTGCAAAGACCACCAAGAAGTGGCTTGAGAACAAGTCCATCAGGCTCATGTTTTGGCCTGGTCAGAGTCCAGATTTGAACCCTAGAGAGAATATTTGGTCTTGTTAACTGTTTGAAGCCATCAGCATTATGTGGAACAACATTGACTCTTCTTTCTGTAAAAGTTGTCCGCAAGTTTACCCACAAGGCTTAATCATTTAAAGAAATCAAAGGGGAAAATTATCCCAAACTACATTACTTTAACTATTTGTTCAATTCTTGTTAATTTCCTGACCAATGATTTGTGGTTAAGACCATTAAAAGCTAAATGTTTTGCCATTTTGGGCTTGGACCATTTTTTTTTTGGCCAGGAGTGTACACAAGTTATTTGAAATTTTAAGGAGAGCGACTCAATCGCTTTACGTTCACTGCAGAGCTCTTTTGGTGTGCTTTGTTCACAAATAATCTCTGATTGGTGGATCTTTATCTTCAGGATCATGGGTGGTGTCGTAATAACGTTGACATTACTTCAACAGAAGCATAAACCATCGATTAACAACCTCGGAGCTCACAGTAGGTCGGTCTTTAAAGTTTTGAGTATTCGTTAATAATTAATTCCCATATAGGGAAAACATATGGAATGTTTTACTTCTAACTTCAACATTTGCACTCAATCGCATAATCAAATTACCCAAAAAATTAACATGGAAGAGAAAGGAAGTGATTAGAATTTTGTGCATAAGGGCTATTTAAGGTCTGCAGCATTGCACATGCATATTCTTGTGAATATGAAAGCGTTTAGACAGATATATATATATATATATATATATATATATATATATATATATATATATATATATATATATATATATACATACATATATATATATATATATATATATATATATATATATATACATACATACATTGTAATATTGTTGCATATCTATTAAAATGATACAAATTAATTTTTGCATTAATTTTGTGAAAAACAGAGTGGATAATGACCTTTTTTTTTTTTTTTTTTTACTCTATATTACTTCTTACATTTAACATTTTTGAATCAACTGTAGGTAAAAAGGCTGTGGTCCAAATAACAGTCCCTCTGATTATAAAGCAAATTAATAAACATAGAGATCGAATTATCTTCAAAAGAAAGCTAAAAATAGATATCAAGAGATACTAAGCAGCCCTATTTAGGATCTTAATATTTTTACCCAAACTACAATGTTAACACTGCACTAACCTCACTCTAAAAGCAGTAGTGTTATATGGCTTGGGTCATCAGGCATTGTAAGTGCTTCATAAAAGACACAATGTGTACTGTTCATCACTAGTGGATAAAAGCATCTGCTAAATAACTGAATTACCAACCAACATGAGGACAACTACTCACAGACAGCCACTCGAACAACACTATAGACCCTTGAGCTTTTAAGAGAATCATGGACACAAAAATCAATCACGTGACAGTGTGTGAAATAGGAGATCTGATTTTTTTGATGGAGGGTAATTAGTCCTGTGTGTGTGGCAGGTGGCAGGACTGGTTGTGTGATGAGAACAACACATACACCACACACACTGGCAGTCCATTAACATTCCTCGCCAGAGACAATGACACCTCACACACACACACACACACACACAACACAAACATGCACACTCGGCTCGTGCTTTAATATGAATTTTATTGTCAGGTGTCTTCAGTGTGATGGGATCCAATTGATCCTGTCCTTACAATGCCGGCACACATGATGTTTATTAGAGAGCCAATCAATGATCTGCCAATGACAGTCACTGTCCATCTAAAGACTTAGCACACATGCGAAGGGCAGAGTGTGATGCGCACTGCACTCTTCTGTCGCTATTCCCGGGATCATGGCAGCTCTCGGTTCTGTCCGTAACCCTCATTGAAACTTTTTCTCAATAGCTTTCTTGCATCTCGTGTCTGGTCTCTCCTCAGGACGGCAACTGACTACCACTTGAGCAATTAACAGCTCGCACTCTTGTCCCGAGTGAAATGCACTCAAAGCAGTGTACAGCTGCCAACTTAGCCGTTATTTTTTATAAGATAAATGGTTGGGGACTTGGTGTGCAGAAAACATTTAAGTTGAAGTCATCTAGTCGATTGCTTTTCTCTTTTCCTTATTTTGTATATGAGGCCTTGAGGAAACTGAAAGTGATGTCACTTTAATGCTGTAATATTTGAACTGTTTTACTGATTCAAGGTTCCCATAGTATGGAAAACCTGGAAATATCCAGGAAACTTAAAACTGTTTTCCAGGTCTGGAAAAGTCATGCAAATTAATAAAAAAATAAAATAAAATAAAAAGAAATCATGGAATACTTTCGTAGTGATGCCTGGCTCTTTTGTCGGCACACTGAACTCTGTTGTATTTTAAGAAGCCTGTATACATTTATTTAATGTGTTTTCTTTCAAGCTGCTTTTGGTGCAATAAATTATCTTAAGTAGTTTTTCTTTCTTTTTCTTGCCTTAGACACATTAGAGGAAGTATTTCCTATAAATGTCTTTTAAAAAATACATAACTGAATCATTAATCGAATGTAACAGCATTGTGTATCGAATCAAATTGTTGTGAATTTGCCAAAAAAAATTGAAATCGAAAACCTATGAATTGTGAATCGAATCGATTTGCTTTCAACACAAAGATTTACAGTTTACAGTTAAAAACTTTCAATTAATTTAATTAATAATAAGTATGTTACTTGGCTAATTACAAATATTTATAAAATAATATTTGTGTAGAATACATTTAAAACATGAATAACTTAACAGGTTGAAAGATATATATATATATATATATATATATATATATATATATATATATATATATATATATATATATATATTTGAAAGATAAACATTTCCCCATAAATATTATAAGGAATAAATTAACAAATAAAAAAATGCAATCCATAAATAATACTGGCCATGAAATTGTATTTTGCATTATTTATAATAAAAAATAAAAATAAAATAAAGGTTCTGTCCTTAACTCTACATGTGCATGATAATTATTGCTATATACCCTATTACCAAATACCAGCACGTCTGGATGACAATTCCTTATTGCCAGCATCCATTACTTATGTTGTCCCACAGGGTTCCATTGTGGGTCCTCTTTTGTTCTCCATATACCTGTATGTTCTCCCATTGGTTTCTATTTTATAAAAGTACAATCTTTCATACCATTGTTATGCTGATGACACAATTTCATCTGCCACTTAAATCAGACTGTATTTCCTTAGAAAATCTTTTTATTATTATCCCCCCCCCCCCCGATATTAAATCTTGGATGCATTAAATTTTCTTTAGCTTAAAGAAAACAAATCAGAGGTAATTGTTTTTGGTTCTCCCGCCTCAGCTATTTCTGTTGGAAATTTGTTAGGTCCCCTTGCTGCTAACATATAAGATAACGTCAAAAATCTAGGTGTCATTTTGGAGTCCCATTTGGCCTTCAACAGGAAGGTTAGTGCTGTCGTTAAGGGAGCTTTTTCCAACTTCAATCAATTTCAATGGTAAAAGCTTTTCATTCACAGAAGCGCTTTGAAATAGTCATCCATCCACATATTTCGTCTTGGTTGGATTATTGCAATACTTTATATTTTGGATTGCCACAATTCATCACTACATTCATGATTTAGCTTAATTTTATATTGCCAGCAAAATCATGGCGATAATATTGGGAATGTACGAATCAGGATGTAAAATTCAGGATATGACTCACCTACAAAATGTTTTGTGCTCATGCATATAAGTAGCTAATGCGAGAGTAGAAGATACTGCTTATTGTGTGTATTTATATGCAGACTATGGAAATTATTAATATGAATTACTTAAAATCAAGCGTCTCAATACTTCTGACCTGCAACCAAGCAAACTGTAGTACGCACTGAATTATGTTTTGAGACTGAGGATGCAGTCTCATTTTAAGAGCAATCCATCAAGAGTTTTATGTGCTGGAGGACCGATGTATATAAAAAAAAAAAAACAACAACAAAAAAAACAAAAAAAACACTTGTATTACCAGCAATGAAGCAGTTGAGCCGAATGCTGCTTTGACGTGACAGGAGTTTTCAGTAGAGCCGGATATGATGGCCGCCGTTGTACTGCAAGTAACATTACTTGGGCTAATCGTGTTGATTAGCCTATCACAGAAATGCGCCATAGACCGAGACCCTTCCTGAAATTTGGCAGTGGATTTGTGGCTGGCCAACTGCATGTGTGATCTTACTGCAATCACCCTCATCAACGTTATTTTGAAGACCTTTTTACAGATCCTGCAATAAGCTTCACGTTCGTTTCCCTGGACTTAACCATAACTCAAAGTCTTTTTTCTTCAGCCAGTTCTCAGAGAACGTACGAAACAAACGTTTAACAAAAATTAATACCCCAGGAAATGTAATTTAAGCCTTTTTAATACTTTTTAATGACCCATGGACACCCCATTTTAAATGTGCTTTATAAATCAATGACTTGACAAGAAATCGGATTTTTATAAATATTAATCCTTTACTAATAATGGGCATTTTTCATAAAGCTCATAAAACATTCATAAAACTTTTCTTTCATAGATTTTACAATAAAACACAAGAATTTATGAATGATTTACACAAGTGTGTTCTGCTAATTTCATAAACAGGGCAGAATCTCTTATAACACTAATCATCGTTAATAAAACCTTACCTTTAATGGGCTTACAGTTTGATATGTATGCAATATCACATAAGCAAAAGTAGAGGTGGGGGGAAGAAATCTTTCAGCAATGCATCGTGATTTTTATTCAAACGATTCTGAATCGATTCTCAAATTAATCAGAATTGAATCCGAGTTCAGTTTAAATCACGGCAGAGCAGTGGTGCGCGCCAAAGACAGATGTAGAAACAAAGATGTGAGTTAAGTGCATACACTAAAGTCAAGTGCACAGCTGTATCAAACAAATGACCATTTGTGCCCGAATGAAACTACGATCCCGAAATTCTCACAAACCCACGCACATAGCAACGGGGGAGTTTATTCATGATAACATGCCAACAAACAACATCGAACAAACAAGACTAGCTCACACCCATTATTGCACTGATTTGCACAAAACGGGGGAACACACAAAGAAAATTACGATGAGGCAGCAGTTCGGGAGATGTTAGTGATGTTCTCATTTAATTCTTTTTTCTATGCCTTTCTCTACTCTTGCGCACTCTCCATTTCATTGGCTTTTGCTTTATTGCCGGTCACTCGCTTGTCAGGACAGTGCGCACACCTGATGATAAAGGTTTGAAATCCATCGTAACTTTTGCGACAGGGTCATGCGATCTTCTACTCGCAGAGCAAACAGATGGAACAGTGCATACGAGATGCTTGATAAATTTCTGAAGCAACAACTGCGCTATTTAAACTGCTTTACTAACACCTGTGCAGGTGAGGAGAGGAGAAGCTGACAGCTGCACTCTCATAGAAGCAGATATATCCCTCTTCCTGGACCAGCAACTTCCAGTTGTGGTTAAAAATGGAAATTAATAGCATGGCATAAATTAATTTTAAATAATAATAAAATAATATTAAATGATTTACAATGCTTAAAAAAAAAAAAAAAAAAAAAATATATATATATATATATATATATATATATATATATATATATATATATATATATATATATATATAATCAGTTGAAGTAATAGTATTCAGTGTGTTTTGATGGAGAACCAATATTTTTTGGTTCTAAAGAAAGAAACTGAAAAACTGAGATACTCTTTTAAACTATAGAACCATTTATTTAATCTTGTGGATGTTCCTTGTTTTGTTCACAGCTCATACTGAATGTAAAAGGCCAGTTTATGTAATGTGACTCGTTCTGATTTTTTAAAACAGCTGTTAAAAGAAATGTTTTTTTGAAGAAACTGAAAAAAAGAAAGAAATTGAAGGACAAGATGCATCGTGATGCATCGAGAATCATTTTATAATCAAATCGTTACCCTTTGAATCGTAATCGAATCGTGAGGCCAGTGAAGATTCACACCTCTAAGCAAGAGTGCTGTTGTACTAATCAGCATGTCTGTGATAAACTATGGCCGAATGAATTTACCACTAATTAAAATTAGCGGCCAGAACTAACAGATGTATAATATATCTTTTATACAATATGCTCTGTGTGTCTTACCTTTACGTAATGGCTGAGGCATGGTGAGGATGAAGATGATGAGGAGGGACGGGACGTCTCTGAAGAGCATGGGCACCTCAGGACGCTCTTCATCACAGTACCTACACAGACAGTTACAGAAATATACTCTATATACTATAAAACCAAATTAAAACACTTTGCTACATGTGGATGATCTCTTTAAACAGAGCAAACAGATAAACATGCACATGCAAACACAGATATATGCTTCTGTGATGGACACAATATAGGACTTTCACATTCCTTCTTCCTCAACTGTTGGTGAAGATTTGTGCCCTTCTCATATTTCTAACAGTGGTTTATTGCTAATGTACTATAGGTGGGCAGGTTACATTTACAAAAAGCATCTTGTAACATTAAATAAACCTCGAAAGCTTTAATGAAAATTTCGCTGATTATTATTTAAGTGTGTGTGAGTCTAAGTGTTCTGAAGTGAACACTGTGTACAGCACACATAGTGCAGGACTCTGAACTGATGCGGAGAGCTCTTTAAATTCATTAAATTCAGCACAAACGTCATGTACTGTGGCCCCAACTAAGTATTTTGACACTTACAGTTGTGCTCAAAAGTTTGCATACCCTGGCAGAAATTGTGAAATTTTGTCTTTTATTTAAGGATAGTGATCATATGAAGCCATTTATTATCACATAGTTGTTTGGCTCCTTTTTAAATCATGATGATAACAGAAATCACCCAAATGGCCATGATCAAAAGTTTGCATACCCTTGAATGTTTGGCCTTGTTACAGACACACAAGGTGACACACACAGGTTTAAATGGCAATTAATGGTTAATTTCCCACACCTGTGGCTTTTTAAATTGCAATTAGTGTCTGAGTATAAATAGTCAATGGGTTTGTTAGCTCTCACGTGGATGCACTGAGCAGGCTAGATACTGAGCCATGGGGAGCAGAAAAGAACTGTCAAAAGACCTGCGTAACAAGGTAATGAAACTTTATAAAGATGGAAAAGGATATAAAAAGATATCCAAAGCCTTGAAAATGCCAGTCAGTACTGATCAATCACTTATTAAGAAGTGGAAAATTAGGGGATCTCTTGATACCAAGCCAAGGTCAGGTAGACCAAGAAAGATTTCAGCCACAACTGCCAGAAGAATTGTTCAGGATACAAAGAAAAACCCACAGGTAACCTCAGGAGAAATACAGGCTGCTCTGGAAAAAGATGGTGTGGTTGTTTCAAGGAGCACCGCCGTGCATAGTAACCAACATGCAGTTAGTCATTCTGTTGTCATGTGACAAAAACTGAGAAGACCCCTTTAGACCCTTATGACTGTGTATGAAGTATAAAATAAATAAAAAACAGATATTTTGAAATTTTTATGAAAAGGTACATTTTATTCAGGTCAGCCCCTGAGTAACCTCTGAGAATGCCTCCTGATATTCATGATTTTTTTTTGGTATTATCATTAATAATTAAAAGGTACACTCAGTAATTTTCTCCCCATTAAAAAAAGTTTTACTCCTAAATAAATTAATTATAATTTTGAAACATACAGTATGTATAAAATCATGGCCACTCACATGAGACTGAGATGTTATATCAGTAAACTTATAAACGCTGTTTTATTCTACAAGGGGCAGGGGTCTCCTCATGGGGGTTGCCATTTTAGAATCACATGACCAGCCGAATACTACCTGCTTAATCTCAGTAACAGTCTTGTTATTGGACACTTTCACTCTTGGATCAAATGAATCCTTGCTGATTGTGAATAGTGAATTTCTACAATGGCATCTGTAACTGAAAACTATTGATTTTGAATGATGCTGCATCCACTCCAGTAGGTGTCACTGTATGTCCAAGATGACATGAGGAAAAAGTTACTGAGTGCACCTTTAAGTTGAGTAAAGTCTTGTGTATTCAAGGTGCAAGGAAAGTATTTTAATACCTTTTACTTGATGGTTACACCATTTGACATTTTTGAAGTCATTAAAGCTTTTTTTTTTTTTTAGAAAATGTTATCAAACATTCTACAAATCACATTTTGTAGATCACATTTCTACAAACTTGACGTGTTTTAAACTAGATTTATAAAAAAAAAAAAAAAAAAAAAAAAGTCTAATTTTGAATCATCTCAGACAACCTTAATTGTCAATGACTTAACTGCACCTGTGGTCACTCTGCTAGGACACCTGCATGTACTTGAGGGGAACTGACTACATACATGCACTAAAAATCACCTTGACACCATCTTGATTAAAGGTCACTGAAAAAATTGTGAACACTCTAGCTTCATTTGTTTACTGAGACCACTTGCTTTGATATTTTATCTAATGCAATGACATTCATTTTTTTTTTTTTTTTAGCTGTGACTTAAAGTGCCCAAATACTTTTAGGGGCCACTCTGTATGTGGACGCTTTCATATAATAAACACTTATATATTTTTTTTCTTTCTTTGAAAAGTGATTTCAGAGAGGCATGCACAGGGACCGCAGTGGTTTTATTCTAATGGCTGTATAAATAACTTCGCCTGAGGCTTTTAATGACAGAGTTTTCCTTCAAAAGCTCCTAACAAGGTATTTATAACCATGCCTGCCTCCCCTCAGAGTCTGAATCCAGCCCGGCTAACACTCCTGAGAGACATACAGGTGAAAGCTCTGTCTTTACCACCCTAACTCAGGAGAAATGAGGCAATTTAACCAGTGTGGGAGTGTTAAGTGCCTTTTAAAGAGGAGACGCAGAGAGCGGTAACCTCCAAACAGCTATAAACCCTCAACCCTCATGAAATGTAGTGCTGCACACCATCATTTGCCACATGCAGCAGTTAGTGGTATCTATGGAAACCCCATTTGCGTTAGTCTCTCTCGCTCTCAAAAAAAAGAAGAGAGAAAAAAACAAGAAAAATGCTTTAGAATCAGCGAGGAGACACTTTTATTTATATATTATATTATATATTTTATTTTTTTAAATGTTTTTATTATTATTATTATTATTATTATTCCATTTATTAAACAAGAAAAAAATCCCACACACTGCTGTTGCTTGCAAACAGTATACGAATGTATTGATACAACCGAAAAGTTGCGTCTATAAATTTGTTACACAGTATGCACAGTCTTGCAATACCCAGTCGCATCCCAATCAATTCAGAGTGCAAGAACACACTTGGGTAAAATTTAATTTCTTTTGCAGTAGCACAGCACGGGTGCTGAAAAGTGTTGCAGGAAACTGTTGTGTGCATACTCACTCAGTCTCTCTGCTGTGCGTGCTCTGCGTGAGTCTGTTCCAGGGGTTGTATGCTGAATCTATGCTGTACAGTCGCATGTGCATGGCCAACACATGAAACAGCTGATCTGCAACACACACACACACACACACACACACATTCAGCCGTGTGTTATTGTGTGTAACATAATGAATGGGGTTTACTTAACGCCTCCAGGCATGTAGGAGGAAGTAGAGTATGAGTGACAGATATTTGACATATGTGTACAGAGTCATTTCATGAAAACCTGTCCCTTACACACTGATCAATCCACACACACATAAGCACAGACTCAAAATCAGCAGTCATAGGTCACTGCTGCCCCCTGCCTGCAGCTCATGAACACATCTGATACCTGCAGGGGCTTCACAGCTAATGAAACGTGTGAGGAACCTGCAGCTTTAACTGCAGACGGATCCAACCTGGTCTCATAGTGAAAACGTGACTCTAAATACATTTTTGCAAAACTTGTTATCCGTGTCTCCAGGTACAATTCCCTGCAGTTTCCAGGCGAAATGAACACTAGAGGCGCTATAACAACTGTGTGTTTTATTCACTTTTACTCAAATCATGACTTTAATGGCTGATCTCTGTTACTCAGAACTTACTATTTTATGATATCCACACACTTTTACTCTAATGCATCTTTTGAAAAATGATACATTTTAACACTTATATTACAGACCCACCTACATAAATACACTTATTCCAGCATGGTTAGTTTGTGCAGTAGCTCACCTGATAGGTCGGAGGACCACGGTTTAAGACCAGCCATGAACTCAAGCTGACATGTGACATTACAGAGTCATAGAATCAGCAAGAAATGATGTGTGTTGCTTCAGAAAATGTGATTTTTCATTTTGCTTCTGCATTTTAAAACACTAATGGTTAAATTTAGGCATTGATTAGGTAAGGGAGATATCACTATAAATATATCAATACAACATCCATCTAAAATTCACCTTTAAACCTCGTCTGATTATGACAATTTTACTTGCTTTTGGCGCCCCCAGCTGGACATTTCACTGGAAACGTGTTATACAGCACGTAAATTTTGAATTGTAAATATGTTGTCATGTTCACGTAAATTTCATGAGACCAGGCTGGACAGATCACATCAGTCACTCTAAGGAATGAACGACACACCAGCTTCTGGGAAGAAAACTGATTTATTCAACTCTCATCGAAAGGCATTCCTCCAGACAACAGTTTTACGCTCTATATAATCCAAATGGTTTCACAGAGTCTATGTTCAGAATAGTATACTACAATACTTCTCTTATTACTTCATCAGAATGGAGTATGTATACTGTTTGGCCTACTATATTAGCTGAAGTGTGCAGTAAACTACAGTGCATCACAATTGCCCAATTTCAGTGTGACTAATGAAACCGGTAGTAACGAAATTAACATCTCTTTCTTGACTTGTTATTTGGTTAGACTGTTAAACGTAAAAATATTTTACACAAAACTGATTTAAAAATGCAAGACCATGTTATGTTTGATATTATAAATGCTGCACAACTTGACATACATACAAACCCCTTGAATCAGATTTAGACAGTTGCTGCTGGGGAGGAGGAGGGTTTCAGTAAATAAACTCTTATAGTGCACTACAGTAACACCGGTTCAATACAAGTTAAGCTCAATAGACAGCATTTGTGGTCTAATGTTGATTGCCACAAAAATTATTTAAACTTTTCTCTCCTTTTCTATAAAAAAAATAAATAAAATCTGGGTTTCAGTGAAGCACTTACAATGGAAGTGAATGGGACCAATCCGTAAACATTAAAATATGGTTTCAAAAGTATAGCAACAAGACCTGAACAATACAGTATGTGTGTTAACATGATTTTACTGTGAAAAAAATCACTAACCTTTTCTGTAAAATTTTATATTTAATTTTACATTTTTTTTGCCGACATCACACCGTAACCCTAAAACGACCATAAAAACGATAATTTAAACAACTTTACAGCTCAAATAATACAAAAGCAAAAAAATAAAATAAATAAATAAATAAAATATATATATATATATATATATATATATATATATATATATATATATATATTAATTAAAGTGTTTTTATAAAATTATAAGGTCCAAATGTCTGTTTTTAAAACATTCAAAAATTGGACCATTCACTTCCATTGTAAGTCCCTCACTGTAACATCCATTTGTGCTTTTTTTTTTTTTTTTTTAAATAAAGGAGGAACAATAAATAATTTTTTGTATTAATCAACATTATGCCACCCGGAATATTACCCGGAATATTCCTTTAACTACAAATAACTGAGGCAATTTAAATGCTAGACAAAGAGGGAGTACAGTACATAAGTTGATTGGCTAATAGATATCATGTCAAAGGACCGATCAGCTTGTGCCATGTAGAGTTTCATGACTAAACTTGGAATAATTTTTTTTGCATAATTTAAGCAAAAGACACAGCATATACGATAGCACTATATACCGAAGATTTTATTACTGACTTCATACAGATTTTGTGCATTCCCCTTTCAAGTAGATAGGAGCTGTCCCTGTATGACTATGGCCTACATAGCAAATAGCTGCATGTGGGAGTTACTATGACGACTATCAGGTGAACTGACTTATTTAAAAAGGACTCTGACACCACTTACTGAATTCAACCAAAACTCGGCAGCCATTCTTGGGAATGGTACCAGGCAACTATTTTCTATGGATACAAGCGGCATGCAAGGACAGCTCCTATCTACTTAAATGTGAAAAGATTGAAGTCTCCATAATGGTTGGTCAAGATTACGATCAAAGCACATCCTTCAAATCAGCAATAAAATCTGACAAATGGTACCATACATTTTTGCTCTTTAGCTCAGATGAATTTTTTTTTGCTATTTTTGAGGCTAGTCCAGCTGAGGTGCATGCACGCTCTTGAGTTTACTAACAGCTGATAAAGTAAAAGGTGAAGGCAGGACTTCCTTTTCTACATCTACAATATTGGGTTTTCCAATTTCTCCCATTAATTTTAATACAAGTGCTCCGTGAAGGGCTAAACAGTCTCTGATTACACATGCACATTATAGTGTATGCACACTATTGTTTCAAATACCTTTTTTTTTTTTTTTTTTTAATAGCATGCAGCTAAAAGTATACTATAGTATAGTATGCAGTATCCAGACACAGCCTGAGCTGGTCTGAAAATTGACAATGAAACTACCCTCAAGGCCACACACACTCATTAACATGCTAAAAATGGATGTTCATTAGCCTACTTCTCAGAATGGTCGTTCTAGTGTAGATAAACAGTGAGCGACTATATTCACAGCTCTCTAAATATCATATGTGGCATTAGAGCTGCACGATTCTATGAGTTGAGAATTAGATGTTTTTATTTTTATTGCTCAAAATAGAGATTACGATTCTCTCACGATTTTGAAGACTTTTTAAATTTTATTTCAGTTATTTACAGAACTCGGTGGTGAAGCGGCTCAGATTTTGAGTCCAGGGGCTGTTCAAACAGACGGAGTACAAATGAATGTAACAGAACGCGAGGATCTCGAGACACAAGTTGAACTCCTTTCCTGACAAAACGCTTTAAAACACATTGCTTGTTCTGTGAAAGGTTGATTCTAGAGCAAGACACAATGACCAAGGACTTCCACCTAAGCGGCTGTTCACACTGAACACTTTTGCATCCACCAGTGCAATTTTCCAAATAATTTTCTGTATAAGCATGCACTAGACGGATGTTCTATGCGTTTCCTACTTTATTCAGCATCTTGTGCAGGAGCGCTGTGTTTTCAATGACGTCAAATGAAAAAGATCTTCAACCTTTAAAAACGCATCACGAGACAGCTGTGTTATCTATTAACTGTACTGCGTCTCGCCTTCTCTTAGCGCAAGAATGTGATCGGTCTGAAGTCATCGTCAGTGCTTGGCACACATCCAAATTCAAATGCACAGTTATACCATTTGAATGTGCATTTTTTTCTTAAATTTGATAAATGCTAAAATTTTAATTTGACTGCCTTGCAAAGGCATGCCACAGGAACGTTATTAGACATAGCTGAATCGTTGTCATTTAGGAATAAGACCACGTGGATGTTTGAATCGAGATTGCCATCTTTTGACGATCAGTTGTGCAGCTCTATTGGGCATTAAAAAAAAAAAAAAAAACAAAAAAAAAAAAAACTATTAAACACGTCTTGAGACCCTTTCATTCTGTTCCATTGTGTTGTGCTCCATCTGGCTGTTTTTTAAGGGACAAACATTTCCCGTTTGAACGACCTCCAAACCTCAGTAATGGCACATGGCAGTGTGAGTGGTCTCCTGATATTTACTCCATTCCTTCATACTCTCATTTCTATTCAACATAGATTCTCCATCACTTCATTATGCAAACTGACAGCTGAAAGAAAGATTTCTCTATATATCACACTCACTCGTCTCTCCACCCACTATCCTCACACACTCTCCATCTCTATATTGAGCTTCCCTCTCCAACCACCTGTGATTATACTAGTCATCCTCTGCTCTCTTCACATGTCATCAATCACAAATACATATATGAACTAGACAGAGAGAGAGACACTCAGATATTCAATGTGAATGCTCAAACTAACATTAGGACCCTGGGAAAGAATAAACATCATCAAATGAGACTCAAATTGTCTTGATTACAAGAATCACTCTGAATGAATTACTAAAAAGACTACTAAATCCCATAGACTTGACCCCGAGTCATATCTAGACACCAGACTTTGGGTTGGGCTGGAAGCTACAACCTAGTAAAGCCCTAGCAATCATCTAGAACAACTTAGCAACTGCAAAGCAATGTGCTAAAAACCACCCGTAACAGCTTCGCAATGTCCTTCATACCTTTTTTCTTTCTCTAAATTGTGAATCTCACCTTTCTCAGTACATGTTCCCTATTTATTCTTTCCTTCTCTACATTTTCTGTTTCTTATTCTCTCTGTGAGCTGATCTCTAATGTTTTGTGACTGAGTAAATCAGGCTGTCTAGGTGGATACGTGTTTAATGTAGCTCAGAAATAGCTGCATTGCTGGAGTGTGAAATCTCTTCAGCTTCGCTCCAGTGACGGGATTTTTCACCAGAGCCCAGAGACCAAACACACACATCTCAGAGCCAGTGTGTGTCTGTGTGTGTGACTGGTCTTGACAGACTGCTTTTAGAAGTTACAATATTTAACCAAAATCTAGGGATGTTACTATACCGATACTGGCATAAGAACTGGTTCCAATGCCACGCTCATGTACTCCTTAAAATGCTCCGATACCAAAAACCAATATTATCTGACATACGAACGTCACCACGTAAACATTCAGCGCACAAATTAAAATCACGTTATGTACAAGTGTGATAATTAAACCTCAAAGGCTTTGATTTAATTAGATAAAAATAGTTTGCATGTGCTGCTCGCTTCAAATAAGAGCACTTGTGAATGTGTGGAGCTGCTGTTGTGCTGACGCCGGCTGCTCAAACCTTTTAGAGCTCGTTAATACACGGAAAACATCATCATGAACACTGCATGCTCTGTTTTTAGCATATATCAGCTAGCAGAGCGTTAATTCACTTTTTAGAGTGAGACACATAAAGACCACATATTGATTTCATAAAATAGCAGCCTTTTGCGGTTTAATAATCACCTCCGTGAAATTGGCACCCCATATAATTAAATAATCACCAAAAATATTCCATTCGTTTGTGCTGTGTTTGTGCCGATTTGTGCTGCAAAAATGAACGTTTGTACTGGTTTGGTGTTTGAGATATTAAGCATTTTTTTGGGGGCTGTGTGACGTCACTCTCCACCACATCTCGCTCAAATCGATCCAAACCGGTGCTGGTCGTTTGTGCTCGGTTTGTGCCGTTAAAACAAACGTTGTAAATATTTCCCTTCCTTAGATACAGCAAGAATGTTTTCGGGAGCGGTGATGTCATTCTCCACCCCATGTTGTCTAAATCGCTCCAAACCGGTGTCATTCGTTTGTGCTCCATTCGTGCCGTTAAAATGAACAGTGTTTCTGTTTCCCTTCTTTAGAAGAACAGATTTAATTCGGGGCAGTGACGTCACTCTCCACCCCATGTCGTCCGAATCGCTCCAATGTCATTCGTTTGTGCTCGATTTGTGCTGGTTTGTGCTGTTGAAAGAAACAATCTAATTCCCTTGCATAGAAATAACAAAATTATCTCCCGTATCTGTGACGTCAGTCATGCATTTACCTCATCTCGTCCAATGCACTCATTTTCTGACTCGATCGTTTGTGCTTGCTCGGTGCAGGTTTCTTACCGTTGCTGTCATTGTTTTTATTTATTTATTTTATATTGACAGTTTGATCATTGGCAGTAACTTCAAGCTTCAAATTCAAATCACATATGCCCTGTATTTGTGCGCGTGTAGCACTTGTTTGAATTCACCATGTGTAAGCTATATTGGTACTTAATATAATGTTGTTTGTGCTCTGGTTCATTGCTGAACCAATAGTATTACATCTTGTTTATTACCATTATGTTTTAGGAGTTTATTCAAAGTAAAAATTAGCCTAAATTCACCTCAGTAAATATATTGTTAAGGCAACTGCGTTATAATAACCGTTTGCTCGATATTGCGGTAAAGTTAGTTTTATATTTGACATTCGTTTGACATTTGCGACAATACCCATTAAAATCTCCGTGCCTCTAAAAGTTTCAAGCCAAACCAACTTGGACATGCATGAATAGGTTTTCTTTGCCTAGCACAAAGCTGTATAAAAATATATATTTTTTCATATAAATTGTATTAGCCCTATAAATCAATTAAACAATTTAACCATTTGATATTATGACATCATAACAAATATTAAATGTTCTTAAAAATATCGCTTTCATGACACAAGGCTCTGTTTGTGGAATTGACATTCTATATGTTTTCAAATAAATATAGTAGTGTAAATGTTTGCAATATTCTACCTCCATTAAACTCCGTTTGACATAGACATAAAAAAGTACTGAATATTTACTCCCCAAAACAAGTCTTGTGCTATATGAAGAATAATATTCTGAGTGTTTTACAGTTGGTTTAATAATCACATTGGGTCATGCAGTGAGAAGCTACCGTCAAAACAACACAGAATCACTTCATAATAAAAGCCGTCAAAATAAAAGCCCAAAACATACAGTATCACTACTGTATAGTTATGCTATATTCACTGTAATACTACGACTGCTAATAATAATAATAATGCATAGTAATTGTAAGATATTTAAGCAATATCTCACAGCTGTGATGCTCTGTTGTGCAGCACATTTTAGACAAAATATAACTACTATGTTTTTCTTTTAATTGTGCTGTGAGGTTCTGTATTAAAGCACTTCATTTGATAAAAATAATACAATATTGTGTTGAAAATGAATTCTTCTATTTTCATTTGATTAACGTTTTAAGGAATTCTTGTTCTCAAAAAACCCCCCCAAAAAAACAAGAATAATACATTTAACATAGAGCTGTTCAGTAATGACATCAATCTGTATGCCATCACATCATTAGTCAAACACGTCTCAACTTCAAAATGCTTGGTGTATAATTTATCAGAAAAGCATTATAGTCCTTATGTAGCAACTTATTTTTATAGTCCACAATGGTTTTAAAATTCACGTTTGAGGTTTGATTGTGCCTGATTTATGATGAAGTAATTTTAACCACAGAATTTATTTTACTCTTAAATCCAAAACAGCAATTCTAAAACCCATAGGAAATTCCAGAGGGGTGATAATAATCTTCCAGATTTTAAGACTAAAAACTGTACAGCTCTATAGATGAAGTTACTGTTTACAAATAAACGATTAGCAGCGACACTTTCAGGTTCTTTTGGCACCCCAGAAAAGAACTCCTTTTAATGAGTGTCTCGCTCAAATTGAGCAGAAAATGACTGAAAACACCCGTTTCCAAAAGAATATTGCCAATTTGGGCTTCTTTCAATTTCCACCAGGATCAGGACAAACTCAGGATGACATGAATTATCGAGGCTGCTCTATTAAGACCTGTTTGCCTCACAGCTGTTGGAAGGAATCGCCCAAACTCTGTTCGCAAACGGCTGTTTTGTGAATAAAAGTGATGCAATACTTCTAAAATACGTTTTATTTTATTTATATGTGTCATTTATTTTGAATGCAGAATGTAACTTGTTCAATCGAAACTGGCAGTTATTAAGTTGAGTATAAAATTATTATTTACTGTGAGTTGACAATAATTTAATCAGTAAAGACACATACTGAATGTCTGGTAGTTTTCATTTTTGTATTCCATGTTTCCTCAGGCTTTATAACAGTGTTAAACATGTGAGGATGTGTATTCATCAACTTGTTACATGAACATCTAAATCATACAAGCTTATGAAAACTGGTTTTGTTAATGGTTCAAAAATAACCTACATACTTCTTAACAGTAAACCATAGATATCCTTTCATAATAACTGTACTTGACATGAACACACAATATGCCATTAGACAATGCTTAAAAGATTATTAAAACTGCAGTGCCACCATTAAAAGCCGCTGCTCAAAAGAACCCGGAAGCGTGCTCGCCCGCAGCGTGACGCCACGGTAACTTCATCTATAGCGAATTGAGCTCGTCACAAAAACAACAAATTCCACTGGCTCTGATCAAGTGGCAAAAAATATTCTATTTCTATATTTCTACTAAGTATGGTTATCTATCTATTCTACTTCTATTCATTCTCTGTATGAGTTGAGACATTGATATACCCATTTATGGACTTGAACAGGTCTACTATGATCTGGATTCGTGACTTTGTTGGCTCCATCAGCATCTCAGAAGGTTTGTCAGCAGATCACTCTTTCACAATCTGTGACTGTGTACGTGTTATGCAATGAATAAAACATAACCAGTGTTAACAGGTGTTAAACTGACCTTATCAAAGTCTGTCCCACAGTATAATGTACCCATGCCTTTCAAAACCCTGTATGAGAAATATCTGAAAGTGTGTGTGTTTGAGACTCACTGAGACAAGAACGTTTGGCAGCTGCACTGGCGCCTCCACTGCACAGATTCCCTCCACGATGAACCAACTCTAACTCCAGATTCGTCCTGAGAAAGAAAATAAGTCAGCACAAGGAAAAGAGCTCTGTGTGAAGTGCAGAATGTATCACAAAAAGGGTTATAAACAGAGAGGGCTTGCAGTCAAATGATCAACAGGTCAAATGATTCAGTAACACTTTACTTGAGAACAATATAATGCATTATTAAGGTATTATTACTGCATTATAATGAAGTAATGAGGCACAAGAGGCTAAAGAGTGTTGTTAGGCACAATGCACTGAAGAGTAACTATACTGAATATTTACTTTCAACAAAGTATGCCCTTGAGTGCCTTACTGCTTTTTTAAATGATGAATTTTTCTGTAAAGTGACAGTAGTTCAGCTATTTTCACAATAGTGCAGCTTTTCCAGTAATGAACTACATTTTCCACTGAGTAGCGCTGTAGAGTCACAAAATGCTAAATTTGTCTCAATGTATTGTGAACTCAGCAATGGAGCCGAGGGAGTAATCAAACATGCTCACATCAACCATCCTCTCTCTATCATCTAGTGCTGGAAAACCGAATCCGTAAGTGAATCGGTTCTTTCAGACAGTTCGTGTAAATGAACTGGTTAAAATAAACAATTCACTTACACTGGCAGCCAAAAATTTGGAATAATATACAGATTTTGCTCTTATGGAAATAAATTGGTACTTTAATTCACCAAAGTGGCATTCAACTGATCACAATGTATAGTCAGGACATTAATAACATGAAACATTACTATTACAATTGAAAAAAAAATAAAAAGAAATACTTAAACTACTTCAAAGAGTTCTCATCAAAAAATCCTCCACGTGCAGCAATGATAGCTTTGCAGATCCTTGACATTCTAACTGTCAGTTTGTCCAGATTCTCAGGTGACATTTGACCCCATGCTTCCTGTAGCACTTGCCATAGATGTGGCTGTCTTGTCGGGCACTTCTCACGCACCTTACAGTCTAGCAGATCCCACAAAAGCTCAATGGGGTTAAGATCCATAACACTCTTTTCCAATTATCTGTTGTCCAATGTCTGTATTTCTTTGCCCACTCTAACCATTTTTTTTTAAATTTTGTTTCAAAAGTGTTTTTTTCTTTGCAGTTCTTCCCATAAGACCTGCACCCCTGAGTCTTCTCTTTACTGTTGTACATGAAACTGGTGTTGAGCGGGTAGAATTCAATGAAGCTGTCAGCTGAGGACATGTGAGGTGTCTATTTCTAAAACTAGAGACTCTGATGTACTTATCCTCTTGTTTAGTTGTACATCTGGCCTTCCACATCTCTTTCTGTCCTTGTTAGAGCCAGTTGTCCTTTGACTTTGAAGACTGTAGTGTACACTTTTGTAAAAAAAAAAAATCACTTTTTTGGCAATTTCAAGCATTGTATAACCTTCATTCCTAAAAACAATGATTGATTGATGAGTTTCTAGAGAAAGCTGTTTCTTTTTTTGCCATTTTTGACCTAATATTGACCTTAAGACATGCCAGTCTGTTGCATACTGTGGCAACTCAAAAACAAACACAAAGACAATGTTAAGATTCATTTAATGAACCAAATAGCTTTCAGCTGTGTTTGATATAATAGCAAATGATTTTCTAGGACCAAATTATCAATTTAGTATGATTACTCAAGGATAAGGTGTTGGAGTGATGGCTGCTGGAAATGGGGTCTGTCTAGATTTGATCAAAAATTTCAAATAGTGATGGTGCTGTTTTTTTTACATCAGTAATGTCCTGACTATACTTTGTGATCAGTTGAATGCCACTTTGGTGAATTAAAGTACCAATTTCCTTCCAAAACAACAAAATCTGTACATTATTCCAAACATTTGGCCGCCAGTGCATATTTAACATTGGGAACTTTGATTAGTGAGTTGGGTCTTTCAGACAGTTCAATGAACTATTTCACATAAATGATTCACTGATTCACTTGAGCCCTGTGCAGCCTTAAAGGGACATTGCCTTCTTTTTTTTTTAAGTGAAATATTTTGTTAACTACTGCTGTTTATCATTATATTTCGTAAAACATAATACTTAGGATAAAACTTTGTGTTAGTAGCTTTTAGTGAAGCCAACTACTTTTTGAAAAGAGTAGCTGACTGTAGTCGAACTTCTTTAAGTTGAGTAGCTTGCAACTTTGAAAGCTACAGATTCAAGTAGCTTCCCCAAGACTGATTATTAAGGACAGACATTTTAATAAATTAAAGTGATGTGAGTGATGAGTTTGAGTCTATTTATTTATACAGGAAAAACAAAAAGTTTAAAAAGTAAAAACAATGTTTGCTAGGCCCAATTCAGACAAAAAAAGAAAAAAAAGAAAGTAAGGATAAAAAAAGAAAGGTTAAAAAAAATTGTGGGGGAAAAAAGCAACAAAGACACAAAGGATGTTAGCCATTCTCGGAGACTTCAAGAAAGTGCCTCAAAGTTTCAATCATCACATTCTGCCATTTACTGAGATACATTTTGCCGTTTAGTAACAGAAATTAATGCTGTCACAGAGACAGGTGTGATTTTCAGGAGACCCAATTCAGTTATCTCTGTCAGGTAACAGGGACATTTATGTCTTGAAGTAAATAAATTTTGTGCCGTTAAAGTATAGCCCCCAACATAAAACGTTGCTTTGCAGCAAAAATAATGATCTTCTATGGGTGCTGTGGAGTGATATGATGAACAGGTGTTTCTCATGAAATCTGTTACAATATTGTGTATTTGGGCACAACCGGATTGACCAATTAACATCCAGGACCGGATTCCACATTGTAATATAGTTCATTAGCCTACATGTTTTGTGATTTTGTAGATATATAGACTTCCTGCATCCAGATTATAGAGCCAGAACTTTTAATACCTTACAATAAACACTGCACTGCATTATATCTTTTCATAAGTAATTGAAAATACTAATAATTTACATGTTACATGACAATTCTTCCCTACTTATGGTCACTCCTTCAAACAGTATAATGCATATGATAGAACACAATTTGGTGCTGATTATGTGTTTTGATGCATTACATTTTAAAATGTATAATTCCAAACAAGTCAGGTATAATACATGTGGTTATAATTATTTCAATATACAACTGATCAGAATGTGTATTATAAAGCATTATGAGTGCATTAGTATGCATTATGATGTCCTTTATAATGCATCACATATAAAGGAAAGTGTTACTCATGCTTCCTCCAATCATAGAAAAAGGGGCTGATGAACACACACATACACGCACGCACACACAAATGTTGATGAATTTGAGTTGTGCATCTCCTCCATTATAACAACAGCAGAAAACAGAATATGGCAGTCTGTGTGCACTAAAATCAAGTGCTTTAAATTAACAGTGTACATGTTGTGTCTTACAGACACTTAACGTAAGCCAAATAATGAAACCCTCCTGGAGAAGAAAGGGGATTGGGGAGGGAGAAAAGGTGCAAATATGGAAGAAAGAGGCCATTTCAAGTAGATAATGCACTAGTGCATGTTCCAGCTGCCTGCAACTGATAAGTGAGAGTGAGACACTGACAGACAGACAGGGAGGTGTGAAGGGCTAATGGCCTGAGCATTATGAAACTCATCCTGTTGAAGACAGGACAGAACAACAGATGTTGAAGAGAGAGCAGGTGGATCCTGCAATCACTGAATCACATGAAGTTAACAGACTAAACAAAGAGACCATCATCCATCAGAATGAGATTAGATGAACAGAGAAAGACAGAAAGAACAAAAGGAAAACAAAGAACAAACAAATGAACGACTGGAAAGGAGATAAAGAACAAATGGAAGAACAAACAAACTAAATGATGAAGTGGAACAAACAAAGAAAAAAAAAGAAAAAGAAAAAAACAAGAATGAAAAAGAAACAAAGAAAAACAAAGGACTAGCAAATGAAAGAACAAGCAGAGACAAGAATGAACAAGAGAAACAAAGAACAAAATAAACAATGAAAAGAAAATAGAAAAACAAACAAAAATACACAAAAAGAAAAAATGAATGAAACGCATGAGAAAATGAAATAAAGAACAAACAAATAGCAAAAGAATGAATGAAAGAGATTATGCTGACAGGTTGTGGGATGAATAAGTGACGGTGGTGGGTTTGGCGGAAAAAAATAAAAATAAAACTTCATTAAGCAGGGTGTTCAATAAATCCATGCGGCGGAACCACTGATCTGAGGACAGTCTACAGGACCAGGTAAAAATCAGTCAATACACTTCTCTGACGTCTGAGTAAAAGTCAGTGCTGCTGTACATACAGCACAAATGACATGCGCACACCTGGGGACACTGATCACATTCAAACACAAGTCCAAGAAATGACAGCAAAAATGGTGCAGAATCACTTTTATGACACACTCCTGACATTACACAGTGAGATTAATGTCTATAATGCAACACATTAAAACGCTTGATGCTGTACTCCCTACCTGCTTCTAATGTCAACTATCCCTTTCATGCCTGGAATTATGCCTTAAAATGCTGCTAACGGAGGCAGCTCACTAGGTTTTACAGAAACAGACAACTTTAAAGAACATCTTAAAATACTGAACCAAGTTATGAAGCTACATGAAGCAAAAAATCATTTGATCGGCTGTTAGAAATGGCTGATATAGGATGCACAATGCATTTATAAAAGGAGTTTCATGCTCTTTCTCACCTGGCCACAGAGTACATGAACAGGAAGTCATTGTCAGGCGACCCTGGGTTCTTCCCATAATCCATGTATTTCTTCTGCGTGGTGTTTTTAATGTCCTTTATAACCGATTCCATTTCTTTACTCAGGTTTGACTCCGCCTGAAAGAAATTCACAAAATACAAATCAGACTTGTAATGGACGTCACGTTTTTCAGAGCTTTCTGCCGTTCACTTCTGACACACACGACTCTAGCTGTGAGACTGCGTGTTTTATGAGGTGTTAAATCCATGACAACTTTTGGTGGGACTTGAATGATCACATGGATGTCAGCAGTGCTGGGAATTAATTAACTAAACATGATGCTACTAACTTATCTACATTTCTTAGCTGTTTTCAAAATACTGCAGATTTTCCAGTAAAGAGCATCTGATTCATTTTAGTTCTGACTGTTCATTCAAATGGAATATTAATTAAATGGTTAAATAACTGATTCACCAATTTATTTAAATCATCACTCGACTGGATTTCTGGAACTACCTGTACGGCCTTTTGTCCTGTAAATATTTTGTTAAAGGAATAGTTCACCCAAAAATGAAAATTCTCTCATCATTTATTCACTCTCATGCCATCCCAGATGTGTGTGACTTTCTTTATTCAGCAGAACACAAATGAAGATTTAGAAGAATATCTCAGCTCTGGAGGTCCATACAATGCAAGTGAATGGGTGCCAACATTTTCACATAAAGAAAACATAGAAGTAATCCATAAGACTCCAGTGGTTTAATTCGTGTCTTCAGAAGTGATATGATAGGTGTGGATGAGAAACAGATCAATATTTAAGTCCTTTTTCTTTTTTTTTTTACTCAAAATCTCCACTTTCACATCTGAAAGTTAAAGTGGAGAATTTATGGATTTAAACACTGTAGTCATATGGATTACGTTTATGCTGCCTTTGTGTGCTTTTGGGAGCTACAAAGGACTGGTCACCATTAACTTGCATTGTATGGACCTTCAGAGCTGAGATATTCTTATAAAAATCTTAATTTGTGTTCTGCATAAGTCATACACATCTGGGATGGCATCAAGGTGTGTAAATGAAAGAATGAGCGAATTTTCAGTTTTGGGTGAACTATCCCTTTAAATTCTGCTGTTTAGCACTATTTTTATGCAGTTAAATATATATACCGGTATATATGTTTTACTTTTATTAGCTGTGTTAAATATACAATAGTGTATTAATGTATTCAGTTTGAAGCAGTCACCAATTTATTTTTGGTACTTTTCAATAAAAAAAAAAAGACACTATGAGGTAAGCCTTAGCAAGACAAAGGCGGCAGCCACTTTATAAAAATAAAATATAAATGTAATTTCCATCTGAATACTACTGAACACAATACAGAATTTGAGATGTGCTGGGAATGACACAGTGTCTAGAATTATCATTTCATAAAAATGTCATAAATCTCCTGTGATGCATGAACATACACTGTTGGACATTGTCAAAAGACAAATTAATGTTTTAACAAGACTTTCTTGAAATGTTTCTAGAAAGACATTCTAGAAACAGTGTCCGAAGTCAAAGAAACACTCATTTAGCTACAATGTAGTTAGATTTTTTGTAATTATTTTTGTAAGTACTTTTTAGTGCAGCCAACTACTTTTTCGAAAGAGTACCTTCACTGTAGTCAAACTACTGTAAATAGTAGTGTGTGGCTTGGCAAGCTAAAGCAAAGTATCTTCCCAAACGCTGGAGGTGAGTGTCACAGCATTTGTCACTGTGAATGAGGATGGAGGGATGAGATGGACAGAACAGAAAGAGGGCGGGTCACTCTAATAAATACCAGCGTGAGATCTCTGTGCCTTATGCTGCCGCTTACTGGGAAAATGCCCAGCTGCTCCTGCAGATCTTCCACCTCCTTCACCAGTGTGCTCATGCTCTTGTTGCTGGCCGTGTGCCAGGCGCCTGTCTCCGTGCCACGCCCTGGCCGACAGGGCAAAACACTGTTGGCGAACTGACGACACAGTGGGCAGGTGAACTCACCCTTATCCACAGAAAACCCCTGCAGAACCTGATCATTCTGATGAACAAACACATTTCACCAAGATTAATTAACAGATAGTATAATCAGATTTACATCTCAACAGCTGGCTCATTCTCAAAAACATACCTTATGTTCTTAACAGACAATAGAACGCAACAATGCCCATCCACTATTTCAGTCATCATGGTTCCAGAAGTATTTTTCCAATTCATTTTCTTTAGTTTTTTTTCCCTATGGGATCTCATTAAATCCTTCATAAAATAGTTTTAAGCCATGAACTAAATCAACCAGCTCCGAGGTGAATCACAATATCACAAACTTAGATTTGAAGCAAAAAAGTATTTGAAAATCGAACCAAAAGATAAAGTACAAGACTGTGGACTTTAATGAGGGAATTCACTACAATACAATGAGCTCATTAACATGTGACCACCCACATTTACAGTACATATCAGCACCTATTCAGTGTTCAGCAACCTCAGAAATACGCATCTCAAATGCATTTTGTGTCAACACTTGAATTGGACTTCGAGGGGAGGGTCTTTTGTTGGGTGATCCAACAAAACGCTCTGGATCCCATTTACACCTGTATTTAGCAATGCCCACTTGTGATCTGATCACGGGAGACAGATCTTAATACCAGGTATAAACACGATCTACGGGTAAAAGAGAGGGTGAAAAATGGTCATGAAAAACTGTTTCTGTTGCAAGAAAGTGGAGTGTCAGAAAGAACATGTCCTTGACATGTTACTGCCAAGTAATGTTACCTCTAGAGCTAAAAGTACAGTGCCTTTTTTCTCTCTGAACATCAGTTTATATCTGATGATGTTCAAGTTTATTAAGCATATGGTGATGTCAGATGGCCACATTAGCATAAACACTACGGCCCTCTGAAAGCCTGACCTCAATGATGGATGAGCCAGTTACAACAGATCAAACCTAACCCCTGACTATTTCTACCCCTCCATAACTACTCTCTCTCTTTACTAAACAGGCTAAATAGGCAAAGAAATGTTCTGGAATAAATTCACTGATGTAGACATTTTTAATTCGTAAATGGTGCAAACATTTTGGAAATAATGAAATATAATAAAACAGAATATTATTGCTTAAGCTTTATTTTTGGCAGACTAATGCATCAGCGTCAAACTGAAGTTTTTTTCCTCATGTATAACAGATGACGGCAGTTCTCTCGGTCAGGGGTTTGTGGTTCACAGGGGCTCAAATGCTGTGGGACTTTTTAATAAATGATGAATTGATGTTTGAAATGCAGCTGACAGTGTGTGAGAACGCTGAATACTGAATTTGCACTTTGACAGGAAAGTCAAACTCTAGCACTGAAAGACTCTAGATAGATCAGAATCCACTCTACGTGGAAAAGCATAAAAGATTGCAGGATCATCTGTTAGGTTAAGTCAATAAAGAACTGCCGAAACGTGAGGCGGCCAGTGAAAGGGCACCGCATTATCTTTAGCGAATTAGCATATACTCTCTAAAAACAAAAGTTTTTCCTGAGTGTTAGGGTATGGCTTCCTCTATAGTAGTTTCAAATAAACTATATAAAGCTCATAAACTCAAGATGCAGTGTGAAGTATCTTACCCGTAAGGACTCCATGTAAGACTTGTGACAGTCTATATGCAGAGTGTGACCACACGTCTGCACATATACACCACCATCCCAGCCAATAGACACTGACTGCAGACAGGAACTCTGGGAAAAATATGAAATAAATAAAAACACATCAAAGTGGCTCTCGTTGAGCCATTATCCCACGTTGGCACTATTTTACAGCGGATCCTTCCTCTTCCAAATGGGAACTGTGAGCTACGTTGTGACTGGTCAAGAAGGATTTCGATTACATACAGGCTCGATTGCTCTTTCTGAGTGTCCCGCACGTCTTCGTCAAATTAAAACCTGACTCAGTGTATTAAAAAATGTAATCTGAATTTAATGATCTGAATTCATGCCAAATACATTTGAATTTCAAGTTAGATGTAATTCAAATTCAAAACTGCAATTTGGCACATATTTCATTCCACAGTGACTTAGTTGAGTCATACGAATGAATCCCTCTCTGCTGGAACTGTTTCACACTGAGAGAGAGATTCAACACAGCTGGGCCAATGAGCATCAGTATCTGAACTAGGGCTGGGTTATATATATACCGAATATTGACTATACTGTATAAATGCAATGATTTTGGTGATGATATAAATGTAAGCAATATCGTGAATATAGCGATGATTTTAATTGTGCTTTTTATTTGGCCATTAAGTTTCATAAAGAGCGCATCGGCCCTGTGGGTGCACAGAAAAGCGTATCACCCAAGCTCGTGTTTATAACGCTTTCAGAGCAGTTCACAAGTACTGTGAAAGAAAAATACTGCATGTTCAAGCACTCGCGCAATTCCAAACATTACTAACCGCTATACAAATCTACAAAAGCACAACAGTGTAACAGAAAAGGAGGAGATGACAGCGTTTCACCAGTTGCAGAACATTGTAAACCACACACTGCATTTTCAGTGTCAAAATAAAAGCTCCAGCTGAAGGTGAAGTAAAAAGGACAGAAATAAATTACTTCTATATAAAACTAATCTAATACTCAAAATAAAAATAATTTTTTTTTTTTTATTATAATAATAAGTTGACTGTGTCCCGCAGTAATAATTTCGTATTATGCAATATTCAACTTCCAAAAAATACGTTTCACACAAAAAATAAGAGCAGTTTTAGCACACCTTGTCCATTCACAATAAAATGATTTAGTAACATAAACATAATTTCATTTACATGTATAATAAATATTCTGTACCTAACTTTCAACATGTTCACATACTTTGAACTCGCTTTTAATGCTGCAATAATTTAATAAATACTTTTGAATCCAGAAATTATTTTGATTGCATTTGCTTATTTATACTGAATCGTTAGCATTTTGGCTGTGTTCTCACAGAACGATGCAGACACACCAACGCAGAACTACAAATGCAAATTAACATGTTGCCCACTACGTGCAGCCAATGCCGTAGGTTCGACACAGAAGCATAAATCAGCCTTTGGTGGTCGTTTGTGTAGTGTCAGCTTGGTAGAACGCACTTCTGCTGCTGTTTGTATTTACAAACATAGCCAATCTTCTTATTTAGCCTATGGCATGATTCATTTGCATACTGGTGGATCTATGAAGTTCACAGTAATATGAATATATCTCACGATTTACTTTTATTTGATAAACAAATCTTATACTGGTTTGGGTGATATTGTTATTACTTGATATTTTAACTTTATGAACTGAAGACAAATAAAAGATAACTGCATTTTGGCATTCAAATGCAAAACAAATAGTGTGTTTATGAGCAGGATCAGCCACGTACATCTTTAAAGTAGCGTTGCATAAGGGTCAGTCTAACGTCATGGGTCGCTCCACACGTGTCCTCAGGGTAGATATGTTCTTCATCTGTAGTTGGCAATCGCTTCGGCGTGTCACTACGGCAACGGTGCCCCAACACTGAAACACACACACACACACACACACACACACACACACACACACACACACACACACACACGCACGCTCTCTTTATGAATGGCAATCGTATGCTGATTAACTCCCATTATTACATTTATGACACTTGAAATTTGCATACTACAATGAAATATCATATCAATGTCAAAACTGTCATTTCAGAGAGCAGCAGATGTTTGTTCCCTCGAATACCATGAAACAGAGTGATGACTGAATTAGAAATAAATGTTAAAAAAGGGCTAAATCAGCAGCCTGTTAGTCTGTCCCAGCTCAGAGCACCTGTGTGTTCATTTCACACATCTGTTACAAAGTAAGGATGGGTCAGGATGATCAACCATGATGGGCTAGTACATTAGAAATGTTGAGGAGTTCATCAAGTTTATTTTTCTCTATTTTTTAAGTGCCAATGCTTTATAGGGGATGCATTTAAAGGCGATGAGGGCGTCAATTTGAATAAATAAATAAAACAAAAGTAAAACAATAAAATAAAATAAAAAACATCTTAAGACACCTGCATTCTGTTCTATTCCTTTGCACTGTCCAGCTGTTTTACAACACAAGAATGCATCCTATGTGAACGCCCCTTCAGAAATGCATCTTATTGGTGTGGTGGACTCTAAACCAGCACAGTTATACAGGACAACCAACTGACTAGTCAATTTTGAAAACATGTCGTTTTTATGTCAACTATCCCAACGGCACAAAGGTTGTCATCCTGACCTTGAGACTGCGTGTTTTAAGAGTGCTAAAGTGCTAACTTCGTCACAGCACTGGCACGGGAGAGAACCAGACCAGGTCTGCCTGCTGAAAGGTTTGATGAATGCTTGATAAATTAAGCAATTTTAACGTTGTTTGTGAATGCAATCAGAACAGAGTGTGGTTTGATCCAAAGTTAAGGATTTGCAGTGATCCGCAACACTGCAAACTACCTGTAGACTGAAACCTGTAATGTTTTTTCTAGCTAGGTTTCCACTGAAATGTTTCAAAATTTTTAAGCGCATTTTTAAAAATGAGACTTAAAATATAAATCGTTACGCGTTTCCATCCACTATGTCATGCGCATTGTCTTGATGGAGCAGCTGAATGCTGGGGAGAGTTTTATTTGCAGTATTGGAGCAATTGTTCCTCATTTTATTAAATGCAGAGTAAGTGTAATATATGATATAATGGGGCTGAAATGGCTGCGATGCCCATACGCCACCAGTCTCCATATACCTGGGAGCACCCACTCTCAAAACCGTTTTGACGGACCCACTTTAATGATCAACTGTGAGTTAAACACTTCCGAATGTCAAGAGCTATGTTCGATGAACTGTGTGCCAGGGTCAGACCTTTTGTAGGGCAAGTCACATCAAGCTCTCGGACACTCATAACACTTGAATTAATGGTCAAAACAAATCCATTCAGGATTTCTTATGCGCAATTTCAAAATGCGCATAAAACTTGTTGGATGGAAACCCAGCTACTGTTGCCATGATGGTGATGTCATAGACCTTATTTAGGGGAGATACCATATTTAATATGAATGAAAAAAAAAAAGTTGTGAGCGACAGACGTACAGTCCGTTTAATAGGTTGCACTGATGTGTACTTGAAAGTAGTAACGAAAGTGTAGTAAAAAAAAAAAAAAAAAAAAAAGTGACAACTTACAGAAATCCAGTAAACAAAAAACAAAACCAAACCAAAAAACAGCTCTACAATTCAAAAAGTACAATTATGTATTTTTTTTTTTCTCCATTCTCTTTTATTTTTAAGAATCTGTCAAGCCATGGTCACTATGAACTCTAACATGCAGGGCTCTAGACTGACTAAAATGGGGCAACAATAATTTAAAATCTAGTCGCCATTGGTGTCAGTCGGGTTGTGTGCGTTCATATGCATTTCGTTAGATTGCATCTTTAGAGTGCGCACGCAGCAACAAACACAACGTGAGCCATGATGTCCGATTCGCGAATAAGTGACTCTTTTGAACTGGATCTTTGTAATGAATCACCTGAATTGGGTTTGAACGAAGGAGCTCAGGTTGGCAGTTTAGAGTCACTTTCTCAGCTAATCATATGGTGAATCAATCATCAGTTCACAGCTAGAAGCGCAGATATTCCCAATAAGAGTCCCAGATGTATTTCAGGCTTGTTTCTAAATAAAAGTCCCGCTTTATGTACCACATCTTTTTTTTTTTTTTTTTATGGTTATTATTGGAATTTTGACAGTAAAGAGGTTTAAAATGACACCAGGGTGAGTAAACGTCAGATTCTTTAATTTTTGGGGTGGACTACTCTTTGAATTATGGTGTCTACTCAAATCATAATTAGAATGCAGGCATGTTATGTTACATAGACTACAAATCTGAATCTGAGTGGACCTCCATCATAAGCAGAGCTTTCTACTTCCAATATTGGCTTAAACAAACACCAACATTCAAAAATACCAATACAGTCACCGATATATGGTGCATCACTAACATAAATGTGGGACCAGTGAGATGGGACATTGATGTGTTTGATACCTGATGAAGCCTGCAGCAGTACCACCAGTCCTGTGGGTCTGTCTTCAGTGGACGGACCACTCTGGCCACAAATCACGCAGTCATACAGAATCTCAGAGTCCAGAGGTTCAGCCGAGCCCACATCCATCACTGCATCTGCTTCAGGTGACTCTATTAAACACATACAAACATCAAACATCAATAAAATTCACAGGTATTAGAGCGCACATATTCACCCTTCTAATCAACAAGATCACCAACTGCAACACTGCTTTAGATGATAGAATAATCACCTCTGGAGAACACACACAAAAGCTCTGTTTAAAGGCCTAGTGAGCAGTCTACCAGCGTTTTAAGGCATCATTGATGCACTGTTGACATCAGGGATGTTCCAAAATGCAGACAGCAAAATGTTGCTGCAAGACATCTTGTTTTGGCAATAAGAAGATTATTAACACTTACATTTCATTTAATACTAAAGTATTCATAAAACAATAATTAAATCCAATGAAAAATGGACTACGCTACCTAATACAGGTGCATCTCAATAAATTAGAATGTCGTGGAAAAGTTCATTTATTTCAGTAATTCAACTCAAATTGTGAAACACGTGTATTAAATAAATTCAATGCACACAGACTGAAGTAGTTTAAGTCTTTGGTTCTTTTAACTGTGATGATTTTGGCTCACATTTAACAAAAACCCACCAATTCACTATTGAATTGACTGTCCTAATTGACTGCCTTGCAGAGTTTATGAAACTCCACTACCAAATCTATACTAAAACATACCATGGTTCTACCATGATTTTTGGACATGGCAACATGGTATTCTTTGTAGTAATTTACAAGTAACAAGTAACTTTACAGTACAATGTAAATACCATAGAACATGTTTATGTACCATAGTATTACTATCTAATATCATCACTGTACCATGGAACTGCCACAGTACTTTATTGTTTTTATAAAAGGTCTGGTATTTTCCTGTATCACAAAAAATAACCATGCATGAGTGCCTGAGAAGAAGAAAGGCATAAAAATTCCATTACTGAACATGAATTATAAGTGCAGCTGATTAGCAAAACTGAATTAGTTATAGAATGCGGGTCTTTAGAGCTCACACACCCCCAAAACATCAGTGAGCCACCACCATGCTTCACAGTGGGGATGGTATTCTTTTCACTATAGGCCTTGTTGACCCCTCTCCAAACATAGCACTTATGGTTGTGACCATAAAGCTCTATTTTGGTCTCGTCACTCCAAATTACAGTGTGCCAGAAGCTGTGAGGCGTGTCAAGGTGTTGTCGAGCATATTGTAACTGGCTTTTTTGTGGCACTGGTGCAGTAAAGGCTTCTTTCTAGCAACTCGACCATGCAGCTCATTTTTGTTCAAGTATCGTCGTATTGTGCTCCTTGAAACAACCACACCGTCTTTTTCCAGAGCAGCCTGTATTTCTCCTGAGGTTACCTGAGGGTTTTTCTTTGTATCCCGAACAATTCTTCTGGCAGTTGTGGCTGAAATCTTTCTTGGTCTACCTGACCTTGGCTTGGTATCAAGAGATCCCCGAATTTTCCACTTCTTAATAAGTGATTGAACAGTACTGACTGGCATTTTCAAGGCTTTGGATATCTTTTTATATCCTTTTCCATCTTTATAAAGTTCCATTACCTTGTTACGCAGGTCTTTTGACAGTTCTTTTCTGCTCCCCATGGCTCAGTATCTAGCTTGCTCAGTGCATCCACGTGAGAGCTAACAAACTCATTGACTATTTATACTCAGACACTAATTGCAATTTAAAAAGCCACAGGTGTGGGAAATTAACCTTTAATTGCCATTTAAACCTGTGTGTGTCACCTTGTGTGTCTGTAACAAGGCCAAACATTCAAGGGTATGTAAACTTTTGATCAGGGCCATTTGGGTGATTTCTGTAATCATTATGATTTAAAAAGGAGCCAAACAACTATGTGATAATAAATGGCTTCATATGATCACTATTCTTAAATAAGATCAGTCATATTTTCAAAATCAATGCCAAAATTTCACAATTTCTGCCAAGGTATGCAAACTTTTGAGCACAGCTGTATAAGGGGATAAGGGGCATCTGCCAGTCATTGCAAATATGTGAATGAAAGGCTTCTAACTAGTGAAATTCGATTACACACACAAACTTCTTGATAAGGGAGGGTAGGCAATACATGATAATGCAGTTTGTGCTGCATTTTTATGAAGTGCAATAACGGACATTATTGTAAACGGTCTTCTATAGTCAATTTTCATCTCATTAAATTAGGTTTAAGGGTTAAATTATCATGAACACTTACGACAACAGTCAGCTGATCTCTCTTACTCCAGACTGACATATTTCTGAGGATTAATTTCCTTTGCTAAATCACTGTTAAATGTAAAAAATTCAGTGCAAATAAAGGGTCTGTAAATGTCAGTGTGTTTTGATTGATTTATTGCTTATGGTGCAAAGAGCGAGGGAGACTATGGGGAAATGAGACATTTGTGTTAAAGTTAATGTGACAGTGTTTGCCTAAGGCACTCTGTCAAGAATTGTTGCCCTACACACACACACACACACACACACACACCTGTCCTTTAACCAAACTCAATACGTGACACTAGAACAACCACATCTCATTTAAAAATAATAATAATAATAAAATCCTCATTTAGAATATAAACACACAATCTTGCCATAGGTTCACTGTTCCAAGTCAACTCAAGGAACGTCTTCCGGTCAACAGATCATTTAAGCACTTTATTATCACATATCACACAAGATTAATGAACCCAACAAACAGAATATCAACACAAAGCAAATAACAGCACCACATACAGATTAATGAACGAGACATTTCTATAGCAATAAATGCAGGTTATACACATTTATGATAATAACTGATTATCCTACGCACTATTAAATTTAGGATTATGAAATCTGTTTCCGTGGCAATCACTTTACTGCTGGTCTCAACAAAAATG
Organism: Myxocyprinus asiaticus; assembly: GCF_019703515.2. Taxonomy (NCBI): domain Eukaryota; kingdom Metazoa; phylum Chordata; class Actinopteri; order Cypriniformes; family Catostomidae; genus Myxocyprinus; species Myxocyprinus asiaticus. The sequence goes on along the minus strand of NC_059354.1, from coordinate 6,130,298 downwards.
CCTTTGAATCCTATAATGACATCAAATTTTCAAGTGTTATAAAATTCTTATTATTTTGAGCAATACAACAGAAAGATACTACATTACATTCCTTTTTTATATCCAGAATAATTATACACCAATATATTGGCCAGGATGAATAATCTGCAGATATTTTGCAATTCTGAGATGATTTGAATAAATAACTGTGCCTGATCAACAGACTAACAAAACAGGTCATTCCACCTAATGTCCGGTTCAAAATCTACAGACAGCCTTTTTAATAGATAGTGCACTGTGGCATGGGGGGCGTGGTCATGTGTTGGTCTGCGGGAGAGGGAGAGCGGTAAGGCTAGTCACCTAGCTCATAATTATTTCTAACACCTGTCTCTCATTATAGTGATAGCGTAGGAACGGCCAGTGCTGTTTATTAGTCGCAATCTCTCCTTCAGGGAGACAGGTGTTAGAAATAATTATGAGCCAGGTGACGAGCGTTACCACTCTCCCTCTCTCGCAGACCGACACAAGACCACAGCCCCCAAAAAATTCTAGTGAATTGTGAGAAAATAATGTGTAAAATAAGTTTAAGAAATTTTGTGAACAAAAAGTATCAGTATTGCCATTATTAAAACGTATATCTGTTTTAACCACTAATCCAGAAAAACTATATACAGCATATACAGTGCATTCAGAAAATATTTAGACACCTTAATTTTTTTCACATTTTATGTTGCAGCCTTACGCTAAAATGCTTTAAATTATTATTATTTTTCACATCAATCTACACTCCATCCCCATAATGACAAAACAAAAAACATTTATTAAAAAAAAAAAAACTGAAATATCACATTGACATAAGTATTCAGACCCTTAACTCAGTACTTAGTTGAAGCACCTTTGGCAGCGATTACAGCCTCAAGTCTTTTGGGGTATGATGCGACGAGCTTTACACACCTGGATTTTGAGATTTTCTGCCATTCTTCACTGCAGATCCTCTTAAGCTCAGTCAGGTTGGATGGTGACCGTTGGTGGACAGCCATTTTCAGGTCTCTCCAGAGATGTTCGATTGGGTTAAAGTCTGGGCTCTGGCTGGGCCACTCAAGGACATTCAAAGAGTTATCCCTAAGCCACTCTTGTGTTGTCTTGGCTGTGTGCTTAGGGTCATTGTCCTGTTTGAAGGTGAACCTTCATCCCAGTCTGAGGTACTGAGCACTCTGGACCAGGTTTTCATTAAGGATATCTCTGTATTTTGCTGTGTTCAGCTTTTCTTTAACCCTGACCAGTCCCCCAGTCCCTGCCGCTGAAAACACCCCCACAGCATGATGCTACCACCACTATGCTTCACCGTTGGGATGGTATTGCGCAGGTGATGAGTGGTGCCTAGTTTCCTCCAGACATAATGCTTAGAATTGAGGCCAACCAGTTCAATCTTCATTTAATCAGACCAGATAATCTTGTTTCTCACTGTCTGAGAGACCTTTAGGTGCTTTTTTTGCAAATTCCATGTGTCTTGCATTGAGAGGCTTCTGTCTGGCCACTCTGCCATAAAGCCCAGATCGGTGGAGTGTTACAGTGATGGTTGTCCTTCTGCAAGATTCTCCCATCGCCACACATGATCTCTGCAGCTCAACCAGAGTGACCATCGGGTTCCTGGTCACCTCTCTTACCAAAGCCCTTCTCCCCCAATTGCTCAGTTTGGCCGGGCGGCCAGCTCTAGGAAGAGTCATTGTTGTTCCAAACCTCTTCCATTTAAGAATTAGGGAGGCCATTGTGCTCTTCAATGCAGTTACAATTTGTTTGTAGCCTTCCCCAGATCTGTGCCTCGACACAATCCAGTTTCTGAGCTCTGCAGGCAGTTCCTTTGACCTCATGGCTTGGTTTTTGCTCTGATATGCATTTTCAGCAGTGAGACCTTATATAGACAGGTGTGTGCCTTTCCAAATCATGTCCAATCAATTGAATTTGCCACAGGTGGACTCCAATCAGTGTAGAAACATCTCAAAGATGATCCAGAGAAATGGGATACACCTGAGCTAAATGTCAAGTGTCATAGCAAAGGGTCTGAATACTTATGGGATATTTCAGTTTTTTCTTTTTAATAAATTTGCAGAGTTTTTGCTTTGTCATTATGGGGTATGGTAGATTGATGTGAAAAAAACAAAAATAACAATTTAAAGCATTTTAGCATAAGGCTGAATATTTCTGAATGCACTGTGTGTGTGTGTTTGTGTGTGTACACACTGGTCAAAATTTTGAAACACTTGACTGGAATGTTTCTCATGATCTTAATCATTTGATCTGAAGGCGTATGCTTAAATGTTTAAAATTAGTTTTGTAGACAAAAATATAATTGTGCCACCATATTGATTTATTTCATTATAAAACAAAAATTTTATAAAAAAAAAAAGTTTTTGAAATTGATGACTTGGACCAAATAATAAAAGCAGCCAATAAGTGCCCAACATAGATGGGAACTCCAATACTGTTTAAAAAGCATCCCAGGGTGATACCTCAAGAAGTTGGTTGAGAAAATGTCAAGAGTACATGTCTGCAAATTCTAGGCAAAGGGTGACTACTTTGAAGATGCTAAAATATAACACAGTTTTGATTTATTTTGGATTTTGTTTAGTCACAACATAATTCCCATAGTTCCATTTATTGTTATTCCATAGTTTTGATGACTTTACAATTATTCTAAAATGTGAAAAAAAAAAATATATATAATAGAGTAAGTGTTTCAAAACTTTTGACCGGTAGTGTGTGTGTGTGTGTGTGTGTGTGTGTGTGTGTGTGTGTGTGTGTGTGTGTGTGTGTGTGTGACACACACACACATTCTTTTTTTAGGGATGAATCGAATTTCGATATATTGCAAACCAAAAAAATGACAAACAATATCAAGGCAAAACTCCATATTTCTGAATTTGCTATTTTTATTTATTTTTCTGTCAATGTGAAAATAAATTAAATGTCCCATCAAACATCATAACCTCTCTATTGGAGGGACTGTCTGATATTTGATTGGCATATCAACAAACTTTAACACCTTCTTAATTGTTCCTGCAGTTAGACCTCCAGTGCTGCACTGACAGTCATTACTATGAGCACAGATGCTTTGAATGTTCAGCCAATTTCTCTCATTATAATTTCAGTGCAAATATACACGTGCCACAGTGACCTTTGATAGCAATCTGGAAAACAGATGGAGCCTGTAGAGCAGAGCTCAAGAATGTGTTTTATACTGACACAAACACATCTATAAAACAGACACATTCAATGTCAGCAAGGACATCAGACATGGCTGTCTGAAAGCAATATTTCAAACCAAATACTAACATCACTTTAGCATTCGCTAGTAACTTCTGATGAGAAACAAAGACAAAACCCGTTTCTCCAAACAGATCAGATATGTTTCTTATTCAAATGATATCTTTCTAACCATAAAATTTACATTTATTCCAAATCGGCTTTTAAATGCATTCAAGGTAGACATTTTATCAGTATGTGCATTCCCTGGGAATTGAACACATGACCTTGGTGCTGTTAGTGCAATGTTCTACCAGTTGAGAAACAGAAACTGAAATCCACAATTTAGAAAAACGATTGCACTTTCGGGATTTATTTTAAAATCAAACTATTCCCATTTCACTTCCACAAACATCACAAAAATGCAACACATTCATGCACTAAATACCAGTGGCACACCAATATTTCTGTCATTCAAGTCAAAACCCTCATCGGCTGATCACCATTTAATAAGGTCCCTTTACATGCTACAGCTACAAATTCAGTGCAAGTGGAAATTAGGGGTCGGTTGCATAAACATAGCCATTAACTCAAGACTTCATCTAACAATTAGTCTGACTAGCTATAGACACCATAGAAAGCCTGTTGCATAAAACAAGCTCACAATTGTCTTTAGTAAGACAGTCTAATTGGCATTGCATTGTGGGGAAAGACACTGAACAGCTTAAATAAAATGGGTGACAGTGGGCGCTCAACACAGTTTTCTTTTGCTGGAAAATATTTGCCTATTAGAAGAATGCAATGCTTCAAAATCAATTGCAATGAACAAATTTAGTGATTTTAACCCAAATAATAAAAAAGAAAACTTAAGGAATTGTGTTACCATCGTAGAAGTCAAAGTCTTCTACAAAGTCTCAACTGAAGCCCCCACAAGCTCAGCTGACAGTTATTTTCCATGGCAACATGGAATGTAAACAAAAGTTAGCCTAGCGGTGAGCTGTCTTATATTTCGGTCTTAAATTAGAACGATCCAAGTTTTTATGCAACTGAATAACATTTTTTTAGACAACTAACTTGTAAGACTAGTCTAAAACAGTTTTATGCAACCGGCCCTAGGAGATCTTGTAAAAATATCGTCTTAACCTGGTGGTCATGTTTAAATATAATCTTGGCATTACAGTAGGGCTGTGTTAATGTTTCAATGCTCATGTGTAAAACACAGTGTCTGTGTGTTCTGTCTCTGTGTCCAGAGCACCAGTAGCACTCTAATCAACACCAGCACATAGACCAGGACGATGCAGCCCCTGAGAATCACACGCACACAGACACTTGTGCTAACAGGACCTGAGGGAGCGAGCAGGGCAAGAGGGAGGCGAATGGAGTCACCTTCCTTCAGAGAATGAGATTACAGCCCACAGCTCCAGCCTTCAAGGACTTCTGCAAGTTTACCACATCCTCTAAACTCAACCCCTCTGTGACAGTGTGCATGTGAGAATGCAGTAACAGGATGTAAAATGTAATTCACCTGAACTGTTATGAGCATAAAACCGCAATTTAAACAAACAGGTACCTTAGCAAAAACTTTATTTGCGGTAGGCCTGTCCCGATTATTACAACTGATCCTGATTTTTTGAACTGTGATTATTTGAGATAACCATGATTATTGTGCACTTCAAAATCAAATTTTACTGTCAAAATAAGGGAATTTTAAGCCAATATAGAAATGGCCTGAACGGCAATTTTTTTTCCTCTTAATTTCCGTTGTTACTGCGCTATGTGAGCATTCAAAATAAACTCTTTCAGTCTCACTGACTTACACCACGGACCGCACTCAGAGCAGATCCTAAAGAGCGCATGAAGATTAGCTGTTTCTCAAGTGCCCTTTTAATAATAATATAATATAATATAATATTCAGGTTGGTTTGGTACCAAAAACAACATCAGTTGAGACTAGAGTTGACCAAAAAGAGAGAAATATTTTTTTATATTCTTAAATAATATTATTTATATAAATATCTGCTCCTCTCGATGGGTCGTGTTGCCTGTTGAGCCCCAAACTGAGGCTGCGCTGACTGCCCCCTACTGCCCCAGATTTGCAAATACATTGAGATGGTACTTGACACTTGAATTGCTCTGATGGTAAGAGAAGCTCTTATTACAAAATGAACGTACATTTAGAGGGCATAACTAATTATTTTATTTTATTTTTTTATACAATTAATCGCATTAAATTAACATGTTAAACTGTCAGCCTTATTTTAAACGTAAACTTCTGGCCCCTCCCTGCCAACTCTGATGCAGAGTTGAAGAGGTTAATTATATTTCAGGTAATGGATCCTTCCCTTTGACACAAAAAGGAGTTTTTATTTATTTATTTTCAGAAACTGTTAGCTTTTAAGGACTTTTTACAGTAATTTTGTCCCTTAAAGCAGTGGTTCTCAACTGGTTTTGCTTCGGGGGACAGGTTTTACATTGGACATCAAGTGGCGACCCACCATAGTGAAAAAACATAACCTGTGTTTAATGTATCCTGGGTCACATTTTGTTTTATCTTGGATAATTGTATTAATGGTTTAAGTATAAGTGCATGTATTAAGTGGCATTATTGTGTTGTTGTTGATGTCAACAACATCCTTTTAAAAATAGTTGTAAAAATGTTGAGCCTATTTTATGAGCCTACTATTTATATAAGACTTTTACATTTATTGTCCATTTCATTTCCTAATAACATCATTCAAATAGAACATGTACAACACAGGAGGAAAACTTTGTCCGCAAGTCATAGAGGTCCAGACTTTAAAGCCTTAATGTACTTGCCCTTATGTTTATAGTGCAATGACATATACCTGTAAGCACAGGTAAGAACATGGATAGCTCCTTATTACCATCGATAGGTCAGTGTAACTAGTCTTTCAAATAATAATAATAGCCAAATAATAAATTACAGTATTTATGAACAAATAGTAGCTGAAACACATTTTGAAACATTAACTACAACTGCCACTGTTGTGATATAAATGAGAATAGATTTATGAAACTATAAAATTTAGTTAAAGTATTGCTAGCTCAGAAACACACACAGCCTGCATGCATGCAACCACACCACTTATGAAACATACAGAACAAGAGATGCAGATAGGCAGACACAGGGTTAAAAAACACAGACTGATAGATACTGAGGAAATATAGTGCAAGCACATCCCTGCTGTATTTTTACATCAGAAATATGCCAGACTGAAAATCAGTCATATAAACATCAATCTGATCATCTAAATATCTTCTTGAACTCCTAGAGAGATTGCTCAGATGTTTTTGATAAAGGTCAGTTCATTCTCATGCTCACCAACATCCATGGCCGTCTCCATGAAGCTCTTTTGCCTGGAGGCAAACTCCGCCAATAGCTTCTGCTGTCTCTCTCTCGCCCGCTGACGCCTGCAGCAAACAACCAATGATGAGAGGCAAATCTGAGTTATGATCAGTGGATTATGAAATGTATCCATTTTCAAAGGCTCTGAAGATGGGATAGAATGAAATGTTGACAGGGGCATGTGAGAAGTCTAATGGAAATGCACATTAATTAGGGATGCACTGATGATGCAATTCTGGTTGATACAGATTACAAGGTAATTATTAAAATGTTATGTTATCTTCTCTCAAATGTTATATGAGAGCCAACATCCAATATCAGTTGATGTCAATAATTCATATAAAAAGAGAAATGGTTCACATCCAAGAAATGTAAGGGTACAGCAATGATTATAACTAAAATGTATACTTTTTAAAATGTAAGTAAATCCTCAAATTTTTAGTGGAAAAAGTTATTATAATTGTTTTGTTTTGCTTGGGGGGCAGACAGAAAAGGTTGGCAAAAGGCCTGTCATGATTATTAAATAATCGTTGTGATTATGCAATATACGTATAGCACTCCAAACGAGCTCCATCGTGAAGAGCACGTGAAGATGAACTTCTGAAGCACTCTGATGCATGCACGGTCTACGGTGGTTCGCGCTAAACTTGCGAGGATTTTGTTAGTGAACGCAAAGTGGTGTTGTTAAACTTTAATTTAACAAAAGTGTCATGGCAAATGTTCTTGGTCATTGTGGGATCATATACACAGTGTTATTGACACACAGTGACACAGAGGATGAGACGCCAGCTTACTGGATTTCTGTGGAGATGATCGAATAAAGAAACATAGTCAAATACACCTCAAAAGGTATTCTTTCATGTAAAATATGTGCCAACATGTGAAAGTTACTATTGCATAATATAATATAATATAATAGCTATTCAGGTTGGCTGGGTTACAAAAACAAGAGTAAATGTACAATAGATCAAGACTAAAGTTGATCAAAAAGGGAGACATGTATTTAAAATAATATTTTTCATGTCATTCTACTCCCGTGCAATATTTTACAAGCTTTAAAAGGAAATCATGTGTGTCTATTTCATTTTATGATTTAATGTTAAATATGAATAAATGAACACATACACCTGAAGTATGACAATTTGTATGACTATTTTATGCCATAATCGTGAAAGCCCTAAAACAGACGATTAATCGTCATAATCGCAATAATTTGTTTGACAATTACATGCCAGCCAAATTTCATAATCGTAGAAGCCATACTTGTCACTGTCTGGCAACCCAAATAATTAGTTCAATGAGGTGCATACACACTGTAGCTCAATATTCTTCTAACTGACAGTACTGCACACAGTCATGTAACCATTTAAACATCTGGCGACCCTGATCAGGTAAAAGCAGTTGTGTAATTGTCTTTCTCTTTTGTTATTCAGACAGGAGGAAAACAGACACTTAATGAGGGGACAAACTAATACAGGGAAGACATGCTTCGAGAGTTTCAGCTGACAGTGTCAACACCAGCAGTTCTTTAACACTGTTGCCATGGTAACCACCAGCCACAATATGCGTGAGAGTACTGTGGATTTGCAAGAGGAATCTGTCCTATAATAGGAAATGCTAATGCATGGTTTATTGGTCATTCCACCACAATTACAGAGCAAAAGAGAATAAAAGACAGCGACTTTAAAACAGCTCATGAACGTGATGAAAGCGTGTCATAACAGCGTGCAACTGAACAAGTTTCTGTTCTTACTGAAAGCAAAATGCTGTGCGAAGATGACGAGCATTCTCCTCTTGCCCATATTTGATATTTAACATACAGCTATGTGGAGCTGAATTTCGGCTATGAAGATCTCACTCTGGTCAGAGCTACCCAGCACAATTTGAAATAGAAACTACAGTAAGTGACCGACAAAATGCCTTGACGTTTTTGTGGCATCAAGTCCTTGAAAGATATTTTTAAAAGTTTTGTTTAGTGATCAAGCGATACATCGCAGAGGCCGAAACATTTTCTTGTTTGGCTGATTATTGTATGCGTTATTTACTAGTATATCAAATTGTGTGATATATCCGCCACACTTCTCTCTGAATATTGGCATAGGCCATTAAAAAACCCATATCAGTCGACCACTAGTTTTGCCGCTGTTTATCTCGTCTCAGCAGGTGTAAATACTTCTTGTTTTACAACCTGCCCCTAATTGACTGGCAGTATTAAAATAGTACTACTGATGTTTATTTAGCCATTTATTGTATTTTTATTTATTCTTTATTTTAATGGTCGGCATTTGACTGATACTAAACTGTACTGATGTCTATTTAACTTTTTATTGCATTTTTATTTATTCTTTATTTTAATGGTCAGCATTTGACTGATACTAAACATATAATACTGATGTTTATTTAGGTATTTATTGTATTTATTCTTTATTTTCTCAATGTTCATTTCTAGAATTTGTTGACAATGTATAAACATTATGTCAAATATTCTTTGATAAAAATATTTGTTTAAGAAAGCAGCCTTCTGAGTACCTTTGCATAGTCATATCAGTGCAAAATCGGTGAAAAATCCACATAGAAAAGGTCTGTTTTCATTCCAGCTCAAAAATTAACTATATTGGCCACCATATCGGTAATCTGCGAATTTTCCCCACTCTAAAATCGGTATCGGTCGGGCTCTAGTTCTGTCTAATGATGTCATTCCAGGGATTGTTTGTAGTTTTGAGAATCATGTGACTAATTCAGAAGAACTGGATGCCAGTTTATCTAAAGAGAAGACTCACCTCTGACCCATTTTTGCTTGCCAACTTGACTTGGAGTTTTAATAATATAATCTTTGAATTAATCGCATTCACGTAGTTAAACAGAACACCGTGGTTGTAAGATTTCTAGAATTGTCTGTACTGTTCACCTATCAGATCTCCGTACTCATAAGGGATGATGTCAATTAATTTGCATATGCCTATAAATACTGTTGTTTCTGTCATTTAAGTTAGTTCAAGGTTAGATCCTCAGCTCATTTTCTCTTTCTGTCTTTTGCCTTTGCAAATGTGGAGAACTTTGTCTTCAGTAAACTCTCTTTTCATTGACTGAAACTTAACTCTGACTCCTGGTCATCACTATAACATACTGGTCTCTCTCATGGGTATAACTGTATTTCCTTACAACAGAAATACTGATACAGGTCCACTATCTTTTCGCATCTTTTATACAGCTGTTTATACTGTATGTCTCAACACTGGTCTACAACCCCAATTCTGAAAAAGTTGGGACAGTATGAAAAATGCTAATAAAAACAAAAAGTAGTGATTTGTAAATTAAATTCACCCTTTGCTATTTTGAAAGCACTACAACCACACATTATATGATGTTTTACCTTGTGAATTTCATTTTTTTCTTTTTTTTTTTTTTTAAATGTACAGTAATTTCAAATCAGATGATTGCAACATGCTCCAAAAAAGTTGAGACGGGGCAATTTAAGACTAATAACAATTTGACAAGTTAAAATAACAAGGCGATGTGAAAAAGGAGATGTTAAACAGGTGAGGCAATTGTGTTATAGTATATAGGGAGCCTCCAAAAACAGACTAGTTCTTCAAGAACAAGGATCATTCGAGACTTGTCAATTTGCCAACAGACGCTTCAGTAAATAATGCAGCACTTTGAGAACAATGTTCCCCAAACGCATATAGGAAGGATTTTGGGCATTTCACCCTCTAGAGTGAACAATATAGATAAAATATTCAAGGAATCTGGTCAAATCTCGGTGCGTAAAGGGCAAGTCGAAAACCACTTCTGAATGTGCATGATCTCTGATCCTTCAGACATCACTGTCTTAAAAAAAGTCATTCATCTGTAATGGATATCATGAACATGGGCTTGGGATAATTTTAGTAAATCTTTGTTACTCAACACCACTCGCCGCTGCATCCACAGATGCAAGTTAAGACTTTACTATGCAAAGCAGAAGCCCTACATCAACACTGTCCGACTTCTCTGTGCTCAGTCTCATCTGAGATGGAAACATCTAGAACAGCAGAACTGTGTTTTTTGGTCCGACGGTCCACATTTCAAATAGTTTTTGAAAAACAACCATAATGTTCTCTGGGTGAAAGAGGAAAAGGCCATCCAAGCTGTTATCAGCATCAGGTCAAAAACCAGTGTCTGTATGGGACAGGGCATAATATGGTAACAAAGGCCCCGTACAACTGTGCAGCTGAAGACATGCATAATGGATGAATGGGTGAAAATTCCACTTTCTAAACTTGTGTCTTCAGTGCCCAAATGCTTAATTTGTGTTATTAGAAGAAATGGTGACGTGGTAAACACTCAACTGTCCCAACTTTTTTGGAGCATGTTGTAATTATCTGATTTGAAATTACTGTACATTTAAAAAAAAAAAAAAAATGAAATTCACATGGTAAAACATCACATAATGTGTAGTTGTAGTGCTTTCAATACAGCAAATGGTGAATATAATTTACAAATCACTTCTTTTTGTTCTTATTAGCTTTTTTTATACTGTCCCAACTTTTTTAGAATTGAGGTTGTACTATTGACCCTTTAGACCCCTTTACAGCATAACAAAATATAAGGAAAAAAATCACCACTAGTTGGTTGCTTTACATGTCAGTCAGATAGTCTCTTCCCAAATAAGTGGCTGGATTTTGGCCAAAATAAACTACAAAATCAAAAATACTTTCAGTTTGGCTTTGCAAGACTACACTATGTCATGTCTGATTATGGTGCTGCTGTGAAAAGTACAAAGACTTGCAACTGCAAAAAACATGCAGACATGCTGCGTAGAGCATGTAAGATATGCATACAATGCCCCAGAAGCAGATTTAGACAGGTGTTGCTGAGGAGGAGGACGGTTTCGACAGAGGCAAGGTCATTTAAAATGTTAGACAAAAAGGAAGTCTGCAAGTTGATTGGCTGACAGATTACGTCAAGGACCTATCAGCTTGCGTCATGTAGTTTTATAAATGCACTTAAAAATAATTTTTTGCAGGATGTGCATACACACCTCTCCTCCTTGTTCATGCTCTTGTCTCCCGGACTGGTCATCTTGGGTGGTATGGGTGGACACACCTTCCCACAGATCTCCTGCAGACATCTCTTGCTGTGTCGGCTGCGGGACGCAGCTTTGGCCAAGATTCTTTCGATGGCTGTAATGCCGTCTCCATGCTCGTGCCGGCCCGGATCCACCTCGGCCAGCCAGCTCAGGGACAGAGAGTTCTGCTTGGCAGACAATTTCTGGTGGAGCTTCACCAGGAGAGACAGCATGCTCTCACGGATCTCAAGGATTTCAGTGACCAGCTGTGGTGGTGAGCCCGGTGGCAGACAGCGAGAGGATGAGGACTTGGGCCGCACTGCTTGGCTGGCCTCATGGTTACTGCGGTTTATGATCTCCTGGAACTTCCTCCTGCGCTCTGCCACCAGACTGAACACCTGAGCTTCACGCAGATTCTGAGGACACAGAGAAACAGAATAAGCAGGCAGAATGGCAAACAGGCCTACAGATGAAAGCAGCAATTATGTGGCCAAGACCACCCATTGTAAGGTTGATCAGATTTGGTTGGTCACAGCCCCACCAGTGGTGAATTTTAGGAAAATGTAATCAAAAGACCATGGATAGATTAGTCTCAGCATTTGACAGCACATCCATAGACCATCCACTGTCCGTTCACTGACCGTCTGGTGTATGTCAATGTCAAAATGTAAAAAAAAATATTGGTGACTTGAATGAGAATTGGACTGAAGGCTTGGATCTAACATTTGATATATATTATTTTATAGGAAGATTTAAAAAAAAAAAAAAAAAAGGTAAGAGAATCAGTTCAAAATGGCAAAAAGACCTAGGGTGAACAGAAATTTGCCAGATTTCAGTTGTGATTAATTATTTGTTTTGGCGAGTAAATAAAACTTACTCGCCAGTGACCAGTGACTTAAAGGGGTCATGACATGCCTTTTTTATTTTGTTCCTTGAGGTTCACTTGTAATATTAGTAAAGTTTTTTTTTTTTTTTTTTTGCACAGTAAAAAAACATGTTTGTAAAACATGATAATTTACCACCCTTATTCTGACCCACTATCAGAAACGCTCAGTTGTGGTGCTACAGTACCTCTCGTTTAAGACTTAACAGTAAACGGCCAATGTTCTGATTGGCTCTCAGCTCTTGATTGACCTGCTCTCTCTCTTTGTCATCTCACTACTCACCGCTACTGGGCGGGGCTATGGAAATGATAAGGTAAAGTAGGCATTGATGTGTTGTTGTGGAGGTGGTCAGATATAAATGTCTACCACAGTGTGACATCACAATGTGGAGGAAGTAGAGAACAAGTCGTTTTGGATGGTCGGTTTCAACAAATGCACTTTTCGCAGTGAGGAGGAAGTTTTGAGTTCTGAAACTTACAGTATGCTTTTACAGAACAATGAACTCTTATATGTTAAAAGAGAAAGGAAAATTTGATTCCTCATGTCATGACCACTTTCATACATATTACAAAAGTTAAATTGTAAGAATGACAGTCAGACCCTCGCTATTGTGTTCGTGAGCTATTCAAATCAAAGACTTGCAAGCTGCAACCCTTATAAAGCTACCAGGGACTTTATAACTTTATAAGGGATTGCAACATAGTAGATGGTTTAACTCAAACTGTAAGATAGGTATATGCTTCACTTATGACCCTCGCTGATGTGCAGTAAGTGACACAAGCAAAAGACATTCAAACAGTCAATTAAAGAAAACATGTTGCGAGTCTAACAGCTTACCTCATTGAAAAATTTTGATTCCTAAATTTAGGTTTGAAGGCTAAACTTTTTTCTCCAGAGCTCCACATCCCTACACATATGTGGAATATTCCTTGCATTAAACCACCAAAATAAAAAAAAAAAATAAAAAATAAAAAAAAATTTGATGTGTCTTCATGTTTTTCACAGAGAGACCAAGAGTTTTTTGTTTTTTAAATAAAGCTGGCCTGTAAGAATTATATATATGGATGGTAAAGTTTATTAAAAATGATAAATGTTTCATTATATTTATAGAGACTGAGAGAATGAGAATGTAACAAAAAACAATGTGGACGAGAAACATGGCTTCAGTCCCTTTCTCCCTCTTCAAAAAAAAAGTCGAAAGTGTGGAAATATTTTAAGACATAGTGACCACTTGATTTCATTTTTATTTTAAAATATGCATTTATTGAATTTTTATGTTCCTTTGATTTTTATTTGTGTACTTAAATGGTCATTAGGAATGTACACGGATAGAAGTTATTTGGTTAACCGTTCAACTTGGTATTCAAATACCAAAATCACTTTTTAATTATTCTACAAGTGCAATAGAGGTCTTCAACTTGATCCAAGCCCGACGGGACCCGACAAACCTTCGATTTTGGGAAAGGTAGTTTTTCAAGTATAGGGCGAGTTAATGGCTGTTCACACGTTTGCATCTGTGCTGTTTTTCAATTGTTTTTCTATGTAAACACACTGAATGGACATCTTTGACCGTTGCACCACATCTCACTTTTTTTTTCAGCATCTTGCACAGCATCGCCACATTTTTTAGAAATCCTGTCGAGTTAAAGAGAACTTTTATTTCTTTAAAGCATCTCAAGACAACTGTGTTTCGTTTCGTTTGTTGCACAGCATCTAGCTTGTTTTTAGCGCTGGTGTCACAAAGATTTAATGTTCTGAGAAGTTCAGGTTGCAAAGTGGACTTCATGTGACAGTTACACTGTTACACTTTTGCAGATTGTTTTTCACAGGCTGGCAAAGTTTGAGCACTTGGTAAACAGTAAGCCAATGTTTTCACTTTTTTGCTCTGGTGTGCAGACAATAAATCCACAAGTTAAATGCCAAACCATTTAAAAATCAAAGCATCCCAAAGAGGCTAATAAACAGCAGCAGCATAACTCCACACATAACAATTAGAGGTAGACCGATAGAATGGTTTTACAGATTAATCGGTGCCGATAGTTGCTTTTTGGGACTATCAGTTATCGGCAAAAAATATCGGCGATAGTTGCCAATAGCTTTTTTATTATTATTATTCCTCCATATTTCTCTGTGGCCGGCGCTAAGGGAGTCAACAGTTAGAACAGCTTCATTCTACAAAATAACAGTAGCCTGTAGAGGTAAAATCAAAACAATCACTGACTGACAATATTCATGTATCAAGTATATACATACAAAATCAATAATCTGGTGAATATATAGGCTATAAAAACCTTAATTTAGTAAATACATAAATATAGAGCACTGTAACAGAGCCAGGTCACTGTAATTTCAAAATGAGAGTCCCAGGTGATTTTGGGGCTTGTTTATAGTTAAAAGTGCATTATACACCAAATCGTTTTTTTTTTTATTTTTCTGGTTATAATTGGGATTTTGGTTGCAGAATAAACTGCATCTGTGATTTTATTAATTTTGGACTCTTGTAGCCTCTGTGTCTTTGCCCATTATAGTAAGGAAAGACCAAGATTTTAATTTTTTTATGCATTCTATACATCAATTTTAAAACTATCGCGGTTAATCGGTTATCAACCTTTTCTACCACCTTAGTTATCGGTATCTGCAAAGCCCACAATCGGTCGATCTCTAATAACAAAACATGTTTGCTGCTTCACGAAAATGTCAACCTGTTCGGGCGGAGCACATATCAGGTTAAGCATTTAAAAAGTATTTTCCGTTGGTTAAGAACACTATGTTCCAGGAAAGGACAGTTTGATTATTTTGGTTTGACTTCAATGTAAGTGATTTTATCATTTGAAGATCTACGTATTGTGCTTTAAGCTCATAGCTCACTGAGGACTTTATTCCCAACTATTTTGAGTAGTGTTTGGCACAATAAACCTTCTTTATTCCAAGTCCTGACTCCCGACAAACAACTGAATAACTGTTTGTGAACCCTTGCAGTTAACCAAATATTACAAACTGCTACCGTGCACATCCCTACAGTTCAAAAAGTTTCTTAAATGTTCAAGGATCTTTTCTTCAAAGTTATCCTACATTCTGTGTGATAAAACAATAAAACTTGTCATTAAGAACAACAAAGTTTATTTACCTTTTTACTTTTTTGTAATGTAACACTTCACTGTGATAAAAGCCTCAGCAATAATCACAATTTGAAAATTTGATACCGGCACATGTCTAAGGTAATGACAATATTCCATAAGCCTCCAGGGATGAATATAGAGAAAAGTCACGATTGTAGCCACGTTACAGTGAATCCGAACTCCTCAAAAGTTCTGGTACCAATGTAATAAAAGGACAGTTCCTTCAGCCATATGAAGAACTAATCCTTTATGAATGTGTCACCTGTCTACTTTGCGAGTAATTTGCATGCTGAACTCACTGAAGCAAATAAATATTTCAAGAAGAGCATTGAAGCATTCTGGCCACTGAACTCACTCATATCAACGTACATCACTACACCACACACACTCAAACACATGCTTTTATCTCTGGACTAGACTGAAATGTCGTAATGTGATCGGACATGTTGTAAGCACATGTACTATACACACATTACAAGACATGATAAACACAACGAACCAAACAGGAAGAGACAACTGGACAAATAACAGACAAAAACATACATACATTAGGGTTGGGCAGCAAGATGCTGTACACCATGCAACAGTGGAATGTGTCAACCAGTAGAAATTCTGCTGCATCGCACAAAACTACAATCTACTCTGCAAATTGTGTTGCACACGAGTGCAAGTAGACAGGTTTATTGAATATAATTGGAGTGATTTAGAATTTCACGTCGCAATGCGTTACACATGTCCAGTGTAAACATGCATGATTGGAGCTTTTTACCATTTACTAGCAACTGATCGAAACTTGATGCATTAATATAGATTTCAACAGGTGTGTATATCAGATGGTAAAAAACAGCTTTAAACATGGTTAATTCAATCATATTTAAAATACAATACTGTTTAAAAA
This sequence comes from Myxocyprinus asiaticus, assembly GCF_019703515.2. Lineage (NCBI taxonomy): Eukaryota > Metazoa > Chordata > Actinopteri > Cypriniformes > Catostomidae > Myxocyprinus > Myxocyprinus asiaticus. The sequence continues at coordinate 6,113,758 of NC_059354.1, read as the reverse complement.
AAAATTTTTTTACACAAATGTTAATGTGAAGCTGTTCTTGTACTAATGTCAGATGGTTTGTGTCCATCAAATTACAAATAAAGGAGACAATAAAAAATAATGAAGTAACTTTTTATTTGTATTTCTACAGAGCTCCTTGGAGGACAGGGAGGATGTTTACAAGTGGTGTGCGGCGTGCCGTGAATGTCAGTTGGTGAATCCACCAGCCACCCCAAAAGCGCCATTGCGCCCTCTACCGCTTATCAAGGTCCCCTTCGAAAGAATTGCCATGGACCTCCTCGGGCCATTAGAATGGACCACATGTGGGCATCACTTTGTATTAGTTCTGTTGGACTATGCAATGCGATATCCAGAAGCAGAGCCCCTGCGCAACATCTCAGCACGTAGTGTTGCGGAGGCGCTCTTCAGAATAATCTCCCGAGTGGGAATTCCAAAATAAATCCTCACTGATCAAGGCACTACATTTATGTCACGAACACTACGTGAACTCTATGAAATGTTAGGTATTAAATCGATTCGCACCAGTTTTTACCACCCACAAACAGATGGGTTAGTAGAACGATTTAATAAAACCTTAAAAAAAAATATGACTTGTACGTTCGTACACAAGGACGCTAGGAATTGGGATAAGTGGCTTGAACCCCTGTTATTTGCAGTGAGAGAGGTCCCACAAGCCTCCACAGGGTTTTTCCCATTCGAGCTGCTGTATGGGCGTCTGCCGCGCAGCGTGCCTGACTTGGGCCAGACCAGTGGTTCTGGTACCTAATAGCGACAGGACGGTCCAGTTCTGTGTAGACTCACAAAGTGAACGCGTTGTCCAAATTCTGTCTCCTGACTCCTCCATTACTTAGCTTACAAACTTGTTACACTATGGTAATAAAAATTAAACAATCTCCAAAAAAAAAAACAAAAAAAACTTGGGTTACTAAATTTTTACTTTAGAACTACAGTAACTATTTTTAAAACTGTAGTTTTAAACAACTATGCTAAATGTACCATCAATTAACAATGGTGTTCCTATTGTAAAACTAACTATGTTTTTTGGCAGAATGATTAGGATTTTAATCACCATAGTTTTGTTTTTCCTGTATTATAATTATGGTTTTACTACAAAAATCAAGGTTAAACTATGGTTACTGTAGTAAAACTATGGCTAATTTTGAATGGATAAAGCAAAATGCAAAACTTATTGTGAGGGGAGGCAAACTTCCTGTCCTCTAAGGGCTTTGTATATTTTAGCATCTAATTCACTAGCTTGTCCAAAAATACAGAAGGCCTTGGACTGTATTATTTAATGTACTTTTGGGTTGAATTTACAACAAAAATAACTATACTGTGAGACATACCGTAAACATTGTACTATTATGCTGTAATATAAGATTTTAGTCACACTGCCCACACCTATTGCAAACAATCACACAAAAATCAAATGTACTACAAGGTACTTTATTACGACCATTTCAAGTGCACTAATGTTTATTTATTAAAATAATACAATTGATTGCCATAAATTGATTCTAAAAACACAAGAAATGAGCACAGTTCTGGAAAATGTATTTCAAAGAAATATATTTGGGGACAAAAAAAAAACACACAAAAGGAGTGCAGACTACTGTTTCAAACTCCATACTTGGTTATTCAAAACACAACTCTCAAAGTCATTCCACATCACTCTGAACACTCTCAATCCCTCTACCTCTCTCCAATTCCCTGTTAGCCTCCTGGAACTCTGTGGAATCAGAGTGATGTCATCAACAGGACATGGTACAAAGATCCATCCTTACAGTACATTGTCTACAAACCCTTGTTCACCTGACAGTGACTCACCTGTCCGAAGCTGCTGCTATCTGCACTGGTGCTGGCTGGAGTTTCTCTGTCTCTCTCCCTCTCTCTCTTTCTCTCCACTTCCGGGGCCGTCTCTGGCACTCGCACCCGCACAAAGTTGATAACATGATGGAGGTTAGACAGCAGATTGGTGCCAGGGAACCAGCTGTCATGACAGTGCTCCTCAATACAGGGCTCCTGTGAGAGAGAGAGAGAGAGAGAGAGAGAGAGAGAGAGAGAGAGAGAGAGAGAGAGAGAGCTATAACTCAGTAAAGACAGAACACATTGATGAGAGACAAAATAACCTTAACGTGTTTATCTAAAGTTCCTGCTTTTAGCTGGCACAAAACATCTGGGTCAGTGTGGGTTCTGCTCTATCTCTGATTTAAGTCAACAAGACCTAACAGTTAGCCCTTTTCCAAGGACATGGTTCGAGTTCCTGGGCCGGTGCGAATTCTCGAATTATATCCACTGAAGAAAACGCAGTTCTGGGGCGTAAAAGCTGGTTCCGCACCAGCTCCAAAAGCTTGCTGGTCTCAATGCAAGGAACCAATTACGTAAGGGGGTGGAGGGCGGGACAATGTTTCGTCACCAGGTAAAGATTTCCCAAACAACAACATTTTGGCCGGATACCATCTGCAGCGAGAACTTCTTCACTCTATAGCAACAATTAAAATCCACAAAGATGTCAGAAATCAAAAGCGTTCAGGAAATACGGATGGAACGAGCACTGTATTTGCAATTTGGTTTTCTACGGAGATCAAGATAAACTTGAGAGATCGCAAAAGAAAAAAAAAAAGGGAAGAAAGAACAAATATATGTATATATATAAAGATGAGATACGAAATGATGCACGTCGCCTTCAATCGGACAGTTGACCAAATCATAATAAAATAAAAAAACATTGCAGCACATGGACCATAAGAAGGACCTAGGCAAAAGCAGCAGAGGACGGGGCAGCGATGTCTTGGACACTGAGCAGCCAGCTAACTAACCGGGGCATTTAATTCAGTCAATCACCATGCTACATATACCAAAAATTAACAACGGTGTTCCTATAGTAAAACTAATCATGTTTTTTTGGCAGAATGATTAGGGTTTTAATCACCATAGTTTTGTTTTTCCTGTATTATAATTATGGTTTTACTACAAAAATCAAGGTTAAACTACGGTTACTGTAGTAAAACTATGGCTAAGCAGCCAGCTAACTCGAGACGAACACAGAATCGCTGGTGTCTTCTGTAGCTGATCTCGGTAAGTTATTACATCTGCAAGCTTTTTTAGCTTTCCTTACCCTCTTCTCATCTTATTGTGTGCATTTTTAGTTCAGTAAGGAGATTTTTGACCAGCTACTCACTTTGTTAGGAAGATCACTGCTATCTGTTAAATAAACCGGTGGAGATTCTCAATCAAGATGTAAAGGTAATATTACAGTAAATTCTATGGCAAAAATCTATATATAACCATCTGCCACACCAATGTTAATCACGATTCCACTGTTACAGTTTATGGTACTCAACAAGTGAAGCAACATTTAAAAGTTCATAAAATTATGATATTACGTCACCTGTCGTCTTGAGCATAGATGTCGACTCAATTTTGGCAATTTTGTTGAGCAATGTAATTACGTTGGATTGCATTTCTCTGTATGTTTAAATATGTCCACAAAAACAGGAGAAAAACGCTATGCTTCTTTGTGGGCAGGCAAAGTAGTCACACAACTTGTTATGTCGCAACTCAGTTCTCAAGCAGATCTCAAATTAGTGGAAAAGCGTGGCCAGTTTGTTATAGGCTCAAGATTGCCCCGGCGGTGAACCAGCTGAGGACAAGCTAAAAGGCAAAAAAGGGCTAAGAGTAATTATTAACTGTAGGCTGGTAGTTGAGTCATTTGTCTTAGGACTGGAAAAGAACTGCCACGCAAGGGGTGCTTAAAGATTACAACTGTAAAGCTGTACAAACTCACCATCTAAAGTCTTCTCTATTTGTTACTTATTTTGGTCAAGAAGTGCCTACTTAGGAAGAAAACTATTTGACTGACGTATTGTTTCAGAAAAGTGTAAGAGTCGGATAAATCAGAAGTTGAGTGGAAGCTCACCAAAATAATGGAGCAACAGCCTCCGCAAAAGGTACACAAAGGCAGTCAAATTCAAATTTGAAATGCAAATATTCATCGAATGCTAAACTGTGCATGTGAATTTTGGATGTGTGCCAAGCACTGCCATTCAGACCAATTGTATCGAGAATTATTTTAAAGGTTGAACTTCCTTTTAAATTGACACAGCGTCTAAAGAAAGAAACTGTAATTCCTGTTGACAGCCCTAATACAGACAACACAGAAGAAATTTGTGAAAAAAAAAAATACATTTGTGGGTACACTTTGCACTTAGCAATTTTGTCTATTTGACTATTTTCAAGATACAATTCTGCAGATTGGGCTGTTTTGATTTCAGAACATTTTAATCAATTGCAATTCCAAGTTTTCAAAATTGATGAATCGATTCCAACTGTCCATTTGCAGACTAGTTTTCTCGATTCTTAAGATGAAATGGAAGGCAAAGTGAAATCTCATAATAAACAGTACAATATAAAGCATTCTTTACGCTATTTATTATTGATGGTATGAATGACAAAAGAACCTTGACATTTTCTCTTAATAATAAAGGTCTATTCTAATAATAAAAAGGGGTATATATGCACATCCTACCGCGCAACACTTCAATCCCATTGGAAACATTTGAGGGAAGCTTTTAGGGAGAGGTGTGCCGATTGATTGGCCGGCCATCTAAGTTGGACAATCATGCCTAGATTCAGGGCAGATTATTATTATAATTTCTTTGTATTATTGCTGCACGCACAAAATCACACACTGCCACTCTAATGAATGTGCACTTGCTCAGCCCTCCAAGCATGATACTGCGGCCACTGGAAGGTGGGTTATTACTGGCAAATAACTAAGTATTCACAAATGTACACTTTCAGACATGGTGTAATTTAGATGAATATGCCAGTTATTAAGGTGCCCATTTTCAAGAGTCGTTACAGTAGTAATTCTGACTCACTGTACTGGTAAACAATAAAAGGACAATGATACTACAAAAGGATGTACATTTACATTGTCATTTAGCAGATGCTTTTATCCAAAGCAAATTACAAATGAGGAACATAAGCAATCTGTCATACAAAAGCCAACAACATTTGCAGTATCGCATTGCCAAGTTCTCACAGTGGCTGGAGACAGATATGGATTTTTTTTTTTTTTTTAACTGTTAAATAGTAAGTGCATTTAGTAAGTGCATTTGATTCGTAAAAACAAATTAAACAACAAAGATGTGAATACTGTACAAATCTGAGTATACGTGATGTAACGTGAGTCACGACAGTCAAGACGGTCGTGTGGAGTGATAGAGACAGTCTGAGCGATCATGCACGCTTTTGGTTTTACTTTCAAACATGCGCGCTCTCCACTCCAGGTGCTCTCAATCTCTCATCAGTCACTCATCCAAGCGCTATTTTGAGAGAACCCCAATTAAAGATACATGTTTGACACAATACCACTAATAAAAGTTTAATCTTTTTTTTTTTTTTTTTTTTTATAACCGTTTTCATGCAGTTTCTTAATAATTATTGATTTGTGTTACGACAAATTAACGCCAAAGACTGTAAACAAACCATAGATACTAATGATTTCTCACTGGAGCAGTTTTGGAGCTTGTAATGGACACATCAATTATATATACTGTATATAATGGATATAGTTCTCATGGTGTTTACAAGTGGCCAGTATGTCACAATGATCTTTGACAGTGACAACAGAACTACTCATGACTGTTTTCTCTTAAAATAAATTAGCATTTCACAATTAATTTAATTTGAATGTAATTTTACAATGTGGGGCATAAACATACAACTGCTGCATATAACTTGTAAAAGTGTGGCACAAAAAAAAAAAAAAAAAGGTGATCTGTATTGGCCTCAAATTTCCTAACTGGTGCACCACTAGAAGGTCGGCTGAGCATATGCGCTTGTATTCCAAAAAACGAACGCAAATAAATGTTAAATGAACCACTTCACCTTAACAGTGAAATTGCCTGTCAGCATATTTCAGTTTCACTTTTTGAAATGAGTACCCATTTATAATCCTATGTAATTTTGTACTCTGAATAAATACAGTATGTCAAAACAATACACTTAAGTTGGATGACTTTATTTAAAAATCCAGGTTCAACTCAGGTACAACTCTGGTTTATTTCATACAATGAAAAAAATTAAATCTACTTTTCTTCATGTCTACATAAGATATTTTATTTCATAGACTGGTTATAATGTAGAAGTCAACATCTTGAGATTCTAAAAGGTACTGTAAAAATCTTGAGTGCTCGATTTAGTAGAGAAGCATTATACACTCGCTTTATGTGCAGTCCATCTGTTTAAAATTAAACCAAGCGATTTTTGAAGTTACTGATAAACTGGAGCGATAACTCACTTTTACTTGATCCTTCTCTGTCATCTCCTGGTTTTAGACAGCACTAAGGCGTTTTAACATCAGGGAAGATTTACTTTATGATTATTCATTTTATGCAAATCAAATAAAGCTTCGACAACAAATGTAAGTCTAGAAGCCATTGGTTCTCATAAGCCATGGACAGGAGCGATGAGGGGGCTTTGAAGCTCCAGCGGGAACAAGTCATATAGGAACTAATATTACCAACATACAAAATGAGGTGACAGGAAACAAATTATATTTTGTTTAGGCCTACTTTTTTTAAGACTTAAACAAAAATATTGAGGGTTTTTTTATGTTTCTTTGCCTATCAATTAAACAACCTACAGTATTTTTTTCTCAGGAAAAAAACTAGGCAACAGCAATGGTTTTACCAACAAGGAAATTCCGTTAATAGTGACAGTGAGAGGGCCTGGGTAGCTCAGCGAGTAAAAGATGTTGACTACCACACCTGGAGTCGCGAGTTCGAATCTAGGGCGTGCTGAGTGACTCCAGCCAGGTCTCCTAAGCAACCAAATTGGCCCGGTTGCTAGGGAGGGTAGAGTCACATGGGGTAACCTCCTTGTGGTCGCTATAATGTGGTTCTCGCTCTCGGTGTGGCGCGTGGTGAGTTGTGCTTGGATACCGCAGAGAATAGCGTGAAGCCTCCACATGCGCCATGTCTCTGCGGTAACACGCTCAGCAAGCCATGTGATAAGATGCGCGGATTGACGGTCTCAGACGCGGAGGCAACTGAGATTTGTCCTCTGCCACCCGGATTGAGGCGAGTCACTACGCCACCACGAGGACTTTGAGCACACTGGGAATTGGGCATTCCAAATTGGGGAGAAAAAGGGCAGAGAAAAATAATAAATAAATAGTGACAGTGAACAGAAAGCTTACATATAACCGGTTATGATAGAGCTCCTGATAAAAGGTTAATGATCGATATCTTGATCGGCCCTATAAAATAAGAAAATCGGTAATTGGTATCTGCAGTGTAAATCCTGACTGGAGTATCTCTACTGGATATGGAATTTTTCGGTCGATACAGATACCAAAAATTTACAACTAATTTTGGCTGATACCAAAAAACAATAATTCACAGCTCACTGGATATCAAGAACTGATCAATCACAGTTCATTGCGGACAACACCAATAATTGATCAATCTCAGTTTACTGTGGCCAATATCGAAAACTTCTAATTAAAAGCTCAATGTGGCGAATACCAATAAGTGATAATTCACAGCTCATTGTGGGCAGACATCGATAACAGATAATTCACAGTTCATTGTAGGCGATACAGATAACTGATAATTCACAGCTCATTGTGGCCGACCCGATAATGATAATTCACAAATTACTGTGGTCGATACGATAACAGATAATTCACAGCCCATTGTGGCCAATATTGATAACTGATGATTCACATTTCATTGATGGTCGATACAATAACTGATCATTCACAAGTAATTCATCACGATAATAATAATACAATATTCCCAGTTATCGGCCTCTGACCCATTGTGCACCTTTAAAAAAAAAAACGTACTCACCTCCTCTAATTTGTCCTCCTGGACCTGGTTATCCATTCCGAGTTCTATGAGGTACAGCACCATACACAACACATGTTCTGACATATTCTGATGATCCATCCAGATCTACACACACACAAACACACAAAGCAGAATTAAGACATTACTGCTTATTTTATAAATGAGTGCTCAAGTGAAAACATTAGTTTCAATGTTCTATACTGACAATGTGCAGAAATCGATATATAAATGAAACGCTAAAGTTTCAATCTTAGGATGTTTTCACACTTGAGACCTCCACACTTGGTTCGTTTCAGGGGTGAGCACGGTCCGCGGGATTTTTTGCCCATATGCGAACACTCCAAACGATCTCAGACCCCTTTAAAGCAAATCGCACCGAGACCATCTCGGTAGGTGGTCTGAGTACGGTTCTCTTGCAGACTTTGGTTCGGTTTACTAATAATGTGCATTGTGAACAAACAGCGCCCCGAGCTCACTTAATTTCCCCATTTCTGTAAGCATATTAAACTATTGTAAATTGCACACAAAATGAACTCAAAGGTCTTTATTTAGTGTTCTGGGCAAATGAAGATTTGAGGGTTTAACCGGATGCCTTGAAAGCCACATGAAATTTATGAAATTACAACAGGAATATTTATTGTGTTCTATGAATGGAAGTAACTCAATGCTGTCAATGGATTAAACATTAATCGTGATTAATCTTGTTTGTTGTTAATAAAACTGATCTACCATGACTGAATGCTGAATTTTGCCTTTAAATCCAATATATATATAATAAATAAATAAAATGCATTCAGTTCTGCTGCATTACTTTTCTCTTTTAATGTATAAAACAATATGTAATAATACAGAATTACATAATATTGACGCCAAAACTCAATAAAAGAAGTTTTATTGAACAGACACCTGTTCTTATGCTGCTTATTCATTTTGAGAGCATTAAGCATGTTTATATTATCTCATAAGTTAATATGTAAAGGTATTTGTACTCATTAAATATGGCCCTAATATAATAAATATAATATTTTTTAAAGTGGTCTCTGCAAAGTCTTTCTAGCCAGTCAGTCCACTGTCGGCCATCTTTGGAATGGTCTCGGGAGGCTATTTCCAGTCAAAGTGAAGCTACTTGAATGGGGGAACCCCGAAATCTCAAAAACGGTTGGTCAAGATTACGATCAAAGAACATATTTCAAATCAGCAGGAAAATCTGACAAGGCTGGTATCATAAATTGTGCTTCTTTACCTCAGATTACGCTAAAAAACAAAATTTTCCCAGCTTGATTAGCTAATGCGCATACGTGTTAGCGAGTTGGTTGACAGGCTATGTCTGTATCTAAAAGGTGATTGTCTCTTTTACTTTTAAGGCGGGACTTCCTTTCAACACCCTTTGACAGTTGGGCGCTAGAGCCTCTTGGTTGGGCGTTCCAATTTCTCCCTGGTCTCGGTCCCACAAATGACTGTTTTGAATGCAAAAAGGACTGAGACCCCATAACTGGTGGACCAAAAAGAGATCTGAGCTCACTTACAAGCTTTATGACAGTGTGAATGCAAAGAGAACTTTTTGGCACACTTCAAGGGTTCTGAGTTTGGTTCTTTTAAAGAGGACTCAAGTGTGAAAACACCCTAAAAGAACCAAACTCAGACCCTCATAAGTGTGCCAAAAAGTGAACCAAGTGAAAAGGGACCTTGTTCTCTTTGCATTCACACTGTTTGTGACCTTGTAAGTGGGCTCAGATCTCTTTTTGGTCCACTTTAGTCATTTTTAGGGTCTCAGACCATTTTGCATTCATACTGTTTTTGTTTATTTATTTATGTACTTATTTATTACAAACCCAGCCCACTTTTTATAATAAAATATTGATAATAATTAAAATAGTTAAGGCAAATTAATGTCAATAGTACAATAAGCTTTACAAATGTATGATTAAACATGTTTAATGCTCTTAAAAATCTCAAACAGCATGAGACCAGGTCTAAAATAAATAAATAAAAAAAACGTATTTTATTGATTCTCAGCATCAATAAAACATCTATTATATAAAACATATAGTATAATTATAATATGCAATATTATTAATATGCAAGATTATATTACATACTACATTTTATTTTATACATTTCAATAGAACAGTGATGCAGTTGAACTAAATGCATTGCATTTTTACATAAAAACAGGCCTACTGTATTTAGAGGCAAAATCCATCTTTAAATCATGGAAAATTAAGTCATATGAACAACAAAAATGAGAGTGATCACAATTAATGTGTAATCTACTAACAGCATCGGCCTACATCCATTCACAGAATACAATAGTGATATATTCCAGTCAGAATTTCTGAACTTTCAGCATTCCAACCAGTCCGGTTAAACCCTTGAATCTTCAATTGCACAGGACAATGAAGAAAGACCTTTGAGTTTATGTTTTGTGTGGAGTTTGCATAAGTTTTAATACATATGTATGCCTCTTACTTTGATATAGCCATAGAAAGTGTTGTTATAACCGCTGTAAAGTAACCTGTCAGAGACAAACATGTTTGGTATTGGAATGAGAAAATCAAATGAACCCGGAGCGGATTTTGTGCACAAAGCACGTTATTAGAGAACCGAAGGCTGCAAACGAACAATAGTCAGAGCACCTCCTGGACGGTCTCGGTTTGATTCGCTTTAAAGGGATCGGAGATCATTGAGTGTTCAAATATGGGTCAAAAATTCCACAAACCGTGCTCAGACCTCTGAAGCGAACCAAGAGCAAAAACACCCTCAAAGGGTGAGAGTCATTAAATTGAAGCTCACGATATCCTGTAAAATTAACCACATACTCCTCTGGTGTGTTTTATTCAGTGATAAGTTTCACCTTATAAAGCAGTGTAAAGATGACGATGTGCAGAGTTTTGCAGTGCAACAGGCGCACCAGTCCTCTATAGCATGGGTGCAAAGGGGTCCTCTCCTTATAGGGGGGCCAGGGGTTCCCCGTATGAACACCTGACTGCTTCAGACTACAAAAGCACATGTAATCAGATTCAATCAAATACACATTATTTATTAAAATATAATAAGACCCTTTAAGGCATTAGTCATGGTCATTTTCAAAGGCTGCATAAAACAACATTCACAATGCATTTAACTTCAATAATGTGACGCTACATTTCACAGCTCTTCTAGAATTAATATCGGATGGGGCATGATTTTATCCATTGGGATTTGATTGGACCGTGGATGTTTGGCTATGTAAACATTATTTTTCCCCACCCATGTGCCCTTGGTTACATTACAGAAAATAAGTCATTCAGAGGTGGAGACATTTTTAATTTATTATTATTTAACATTAGGAAAAAACTTTTCTTTAGAATAATGTGCACTGATTGATCATACACAATAAAACATTTAATAGAAAGTAAAAGGGTCAATTTTAGTGTAGAATGTTTCCCGTAATTTAGGAACAAATGCAATGTATAAACTACATTTTATATTTATTACACTGCTGGCAATATAGTGTTGAGCCACATGAGACATAAATGTAGCCCTGCTTTAAGACATCATTGACTCCATTAATGCTGTGGGCTATAACATATTTTGTCCTCTTGACAGGTAATCCATCATCCAGCAGCCGTTTGGAGCTACACTGACTAAAGTATTTGAATCTGAATTTTGGACATGTGTCATTTAACCAAAATGAAGCTTTCTGTGGTGTATTTTATACATTTGTTTGTTTAAAAAGTAAATATCTCATTGGCCTAGTTCATACAATCTGAATTTCTGAGATCAGACTGTTAGAGATTGGTATTTGCAGTTCTGAATTTCTTCATTATCTGAATATTTACGTCATTTATTTCCACCTCTAAAAAAGACAAAAATCTTACATTTTGTTAAATGTCACATGTCTAGAATTCTAATAAACAAAATTCAGATTCAAATACTTTAGTCAGTTTTCTAGCTCCATATGGCCGGAGACATGCACAACCCCCCCCCCCCCCCCCCCAAAAAAAAAATATATATAAACTGACAGCAACAATGTCACATATTATATGTTTCTCTGAAAACAACACTGTCATCTCTCATTCAAACTCGCTGCTTACATGTTAATGTTCTGCAGATGCTGCAAAACTGTCATTTCAACTGGCCATTGATTTTTGAGGGCATTAAAGATCATATTTACTTGAATACACCTTCCTGGTTTTATTGTGCATTGAGCAATGGTTTTATTTATCAAAATTCAGTAAATTACACAGAAATGACTTTCCTTTTTTGACTGGGCAATGCGGGCTATTAGTTCATTTTAATTCCAAATGGATATGGAACACCCACTTTTCATGATCCAATCAATTCACCATGGATTAAATCAAGTTCCATCCCAAAACAAACATGTTCTCATTGAATTTTCTGCTTTACTTAGAAATATGTCACATTATGATTTTGAATTTATGATATTATGTATGTTTCATTAGCTTCAGGCACAGAAAGTCAAGTCTCATTAAACTAGAGGTCGACTGATAGTGGATTTTGCCAAAACCGATAACTAAGACGATAGAAAACGCGACGATTAATCGGCTGACAGTTTTTAAAATGTATTTATAAAATGTAAAAACATTTAGTTAGTCTTTCCTTACTATGACGGGCACAGACATAGAGGCTACAAGAGTTCAAAATAAATAAAATCAGGTACAGTTTATTGTTAAATCAAAATCCTAATAAAAACCAGGCACCAATTAATCGGTAAAACCGATATTTCGGTTTACCTCTAGTTATTTGTTTTTTACTGAAAATGTTCAACAGTCTATGTATATGCATCACAGAATATTTGTCATTTTTTGTCATTTTATTTTCTGAAAGTCATGAAAATTCCCAGCACAGTGTCATTTCCAACACATCTCAAATCCTGTATTGTGTTTAATAGAATTCTGTGCTGGAAATGGCACTGATGGAAATCTCATTTTTAAAGTTTTTGAATTAAAATAGCAGACTCCTTTGTCTTGCTAAGACTAATTTCATAGGTAACATATTATGTATGCTAAATACACACGATTAATTAATTGGTTTACACTTTTTACATAATTTGGCAGAACTGCAGCTTGATTGGCTCACAAGTGAGTTTTCCTTTTTATTTGTTTTCTTCAAACATCACGTCCCATATTTCATCTCAAGCATGCTCTTCGCTCACACTTTTGTTGACTTGGTTAACAAGTACACAAACTTCTGGAAGAATAGATTGTTAAAGAACTAACTTGATAAAATTGGCAAAATTGTTTGGTGTCGTGGAAATGATGCCAAAACTGTGGGGCATAAATATAATTTTCACAAAATAAATATTGAATTGGTTTGTTTATTTCACTCTTTGTTAAGATAATCATAGTTTTAAACATGTAATAATTTGTATGTTTTTAATTGACTTTTATAGTTTAATATTGAAAGTCTGGAACTGGAACAAGGATAAAACAATAAAATCTATACATAAAGGCATTTGAAAAGCATAGAGAAAAAAAAAAAACACTACAACGATACAATTAAAGCTCTTGTTGAGTCATTTTATTCTGCTGATGTTTTTTTTATTATGAGATATGGAAAAATAAGATAATAGACTTTCTCCAGTTTTTAAAGGCTTTCATTACAGTGTTAATCTGTTGGTGAGTATTTGAGTCTTGATCTATTGATTCTCCTTGACATTCCTCTAATTGCTAAAGCTCATCTCAGGTGTAAGCCCTAACGGAGCAAGAGAAAGGAGTGACCCTGAATATAATCTCCTCTATCACACACTGTCCCTGAAACTCAAGGTGAATACCACACAAAACCAGAGCAATTTAAGGCTCCATCTCCGAGTGTTTTTCTTAGTTCAGTGTGATTTCAAGATGATCAATGACTGCATCCAAGAGAGCTTCTTCCACCTTAGACTGAAACGGTTTTGTAGAAGTTGTTTGCTATTTTACAGTATTAAACATCTAATCACTTCCAGCTCTCAAATTTTTTTCATTTAGTACTGACAACATTTAGATTTCTTTGTCTATTTCCGCCCTTTGCAGAAAAAGTAGAGAAAGAGAGACACCGTATTTATAGCATGTCAGATTAATTTTTCTTTCATATGATTTTACCGACGACTGTTATGATGAAACGAACACGAGGCCTCTTATTTTGCATCCCGTCGAAACCATCGGTCACTAATTTTCACCAACCAGTCAATTCCCAATGGATAATATCAAGTCTTATCCTACATCTTTTCTCATTAAATATCCATTATTCAACAAAAAAAATATATATGTATATATATATATAAGAACATAGTCTGTAAACAATGTAAACGCTAAGATGAGGTGAAGGTATGGAGTATTTCAGAGACTCACAATGCTCCGTATCGATCCATGGCCGACTGCACGTCTCTGCGGTACACTGTGCGTAAAATCACCATTATAGGGTCAAACTCTTTCTCCCAGACTTCAGCTGAAAACACACACAGAAAAAGAGTGTGTGAGTTGTGCAAAAGAATCATTTATCTGTTAAAAACAGTTGTGGTGAGAACATTAGTTCAATGCTAACGACAGCCTTAATTATTATACAAAGAGTGCAAAGTATCAGTAGAATCTACTGACTTCAGTCTCAGTTTGAATGCTCAAACAATAGAAATCTATATTCCACTGCAAGAGTGAATGCATTGACCTTGAAAATATCCTGATATGTAGTTCTAGATTCATGTAGCATACATGGCCAGATAATAAAACCCAATTAGACCTGAACTTTAAATAATCTACATAAGCACACTAGGTCAGTAGGTCTTGCATCAGGTAACAACACAAACACACACGAGAATACAAATGTACACTTAAACAGCTAGAGAACAGATGCTTCTGTCCTAGTGCAGAGAAATGCAGAGCTCAATGCTGTAATTGTGGCACCACAGGGCCATCTGGAGGTACTGAAAGGCACACACAACAAACTAGTGCAATGTATTTATGGGGAAAATATGCTTATTGCTAATTTATATAATACAAATACAGTATATACACACTACCGTTCAAAAGTTTTGAAACACTCATTCTTTTTTTTTTCTTCTTTTTTTCACATTTTAGAATAATAGTAAAGTCATCAAAACTATGGAATAACATAAATGGAACTATGGGAATTATGTTGTTACTAAACAAAATCCAAAATAAATCATAACTGTGTTATATTTTAGCATCTTCAAAGTAGTCACCCTTTGCCTAGAATTTGCAGACATGTACTCTTGACATTTTCTCAACCAACTTCTTAAACCGTGTTGAAGGAGTTCCCATCTATGTTGGGCACTTACTGGCTGCTTTTCTTTATTATTTGGTCCAAGTCATCAATTTCAAAAACTTTTTTTTTTTTTTTTATTAAATTTTAGTTTTATAATGAAATAAATTAATATGGTGGCACAATTATATTTTTGTCTACAAAACTAATTTTAAACATTTAAGCATACGCATTCAGATCAAAAGATCTTTAAGATTATGTGAAACATTTCAGTCAAGTGTTTCAAAACTTTTGACCGGTAGTGTACATCTCTCTCTCTCATATATATATATATATATATATATATGCACACATACACACACACACACATTGATCAGCCACAACATTAAAACCACCTGCCTAATATTGTGTAGGTCCCCCTCGTGCAGCCAAAACAGCACCAACCCACTTCTCAGAATAACATTCTGACATGATATTCTTCTCACCACAATTGTACAGAGCGGTTATCTGAGTTACTGTAGACTTTGTCAGTTTGAACCAGTCTGGCCATTCTCTGTTGACCTCTCTCATCAACAAGGCGTTTCCATCCGCAGAACTGCCACTCACTGGATGTTTTTTTGTTTTTGGCACCAGTCAGAGTAAATTTTAGACTCTGTTGTGCGTGAAAATCCCAGGAGATCAGCAGTTACAGAAATACTCAAACCAGCCCATCTGGCATCAACAATCATCCATGCGAATAGACCGTGGCATGATTGTTGGTGCCAGATGGGCTGGTTTGAGTATTTCTGTAATTGCTGATCTCCTGGGATTTTCACACACAACAGTCTCTGGAATTTACTCTGAATGGTACCAAAAACAAAAAACATCCAGTGAGTGGCAGTTCTGCGGACAGAAATGCCTTGTTGATGAGCGAGGTCAACAGAGAATGCCCAGACTGGTTCAAACTGACAAAGTCTACGGTAACTCAGATAACCGCTCTGTACAATTGTGGTGAGAAGAATATCATGTCAGAATGTTATTCTGAGAAGTGGGTTGGCGCTGTTTTGGCGGCACAAGGGGGACCTACACAATATTAGGCAGGTGGTTTTAATGTTGTGGCTAATCAGTGAATATATATACAGTATTTACACATTAACATAACATACCCATTTAACATAACCCTTTAATTTCGACTGATGCATCATTTGCATATACAGTGCATTCATAAAATATTCAGACCCCTTAATTTTTTCACATTTTGTTATGTTGCAGCCTTAAGCTAAAATGCTTTAAATTATTATTATGTTTTATATGTACTATACTCCATACCCCATAATGACCAAGCAAAACCAGATTTTTGATATCTTGGCAAATTTATTAAAAAGAAAAAACTGAAATATCCCATAAGTATTCAGACCCTTTGCTATGACACTTGACATTTAGCTCAGGTGTATCCCATTTCTCTGGATCATCTTTGAGATGTTTCTACACTTTGATTGGATTTCACCTGTGGCAAATTCATTGATTGGACATGATTTGGAAAGACAATCCTGTCTAAATAAGGCCTCACAGCTGAAAATAAATATCTGAGCAAAAACCAAGCCATGTGGTAAAAGGAACTGCCTGCAGAGCTCAGAGACAGGATTGTGTCGAGGCACAGATCTGGGGAAGGCTGAAAAAAACAAATTTTGGCTGCATTGAAGGTTCCCAAGAGCACAGTGGCCTCCATAATTCTTAAATGGAAGAAGTTTGGAACAACCAGGACTCTTCCTAGAGCTCACCACCCAGCAAAACTGAGCAATCGGGGGAGAAGGAACCCGATGGTCACTCTGGTTGAGCTCCAGAGATCATGTGTGGCGATGGGAGAAACTTGCAGAAGGACAACCATCACTGCAACACTCCACCGATCTGGGCTTTATGGCAGAGTGGCCAGACAGAAGCCTCTCCTCAGTACAAGACACATGAAAGCAGGCCTGGATTTGGCAAAGAAAAAAAAAAACTAAAAGACTCTCAGACTGAGAAACAAGATTCTCTGGTCTGATCAAATAAAGATTGAACTGTTTGGCCTCAATTCCAAGCGTTATATCTGGTGGAAACCAGGCACCGCTCATCACTGGCACAATACCATCCCAACAGTGAAGCATGGTGGTGGTAGCATCATGCTGTGGGGGTGTTTTCAGCGGCAGGGACTGGGGGGCTGGTCAGTGTTAAAGAAAAGCTGAATGCAGAAAAAATACAGAGATATCCTTAATGAAAACCTGGTCCAAAGTGCTCAGTACCTCAGACTGGGCCGAAGGTTCACCTTCCAACAGGACAATGACCCCAAGCACACAGCCAAGACAACACAAGAGTGGCTTAGGGATAACTCTGTGAAAGTGCTTGAGTGACCCAGCCAGAGCCCAGACTTTAACCCAATCGAACATCTCTGGAGAGACCTGAAAATGGCTGTCCACCAACGGTCACCATCCAACCTGACAGAGCTTGAGAGGATCTGCAGAGAAGAAATGGCAGAAAATCCCCAAATCCAGGTGTGTAAAGCTCGTCGCATCATACCCCAAAAGACTTGAGGCTGTAATCGCTGCCAAAGGTGCTTCAACTAAGTACTGGGTTAAGGGTCTGAACACTTATGTCAATGTGATATTTCAGTTTTTTTATTTTTAATAAATTTGCAAAGTTATGAAAAATCAGATTTTTGCTTTGTTATTATGGGGTATGGAGTGTAGATTGATGTGAAAAAAATAATTTAAAGCATTTTAGCATATGGCTGCATTATAACAAAATGTGAAAAAATGAAGGGGTCTGATTATTTTATGAATGTACTGTATGTGTACATAATAATAACACTAATAATAATAATAGATTTTATTTATATAAGACCTTTCTGAAACAAAAAAATCTCAATGTTGCTTTATAAATCAGCAGCGAATATAATGAAAATAAAGGAATATAATGTAAAATAAAAAATACAAATAAATAAAAAGATATTGAAGGAAGATCTGCTAAGATCTAGTAATTTTGTCATTGCAGTAATGCAAAGATTATTCATCCTCTAGAACACAATCCTCAGTCAGAGTATAAATTGACATGAATGAAAACAAGCAATAGACATACAATCTGATCAATGGTTCTAGATGATTCCAATTTGGAAATTGAAACAATAACATATTCAATGTTTCATACGCTGAATGACAACAAAGTTATCTACTGTGGGACACAGTGAATAGAATGTATGTCTATCCCTCACAGCCAAAACTATAAAATCATTTATGCACAAAATAACTCATATTACAACTTTAAAAATAACTTTATTCACATCAAATCAATAGTCTTCTCTGACGAAGGTCTACTAGAGGTCTTAAATCACTGCATTGTTTCGAGCATCATGAAGTAGATGTAGTGGTGTGATGGAGTGTGTCACCTTTAGGTGTGTACATGCCCTGCTGCATAGATCCTCCAGGCTCAAACACTGGGGCTTTAAAATCAGCTACAGCAGACAACATCTCCTCAAAACTACAGCTGCCTGGAACCACACCGCTCTTGGGGTTCGGATTCTCCGGGATCTACAACTGCAGTCAAGGATAATCATAAAACCACTACTAATGTGAATGGCCCTAAAGTAAACGAACATACAATAAGTAGAGGAATACAGTAAACCCCACATCACATTAGAGGTCAATAACGTGATGCTGCATTACTTATTAATACGGTGCCTTTGATGCTGTATTGTGCACTTTGTAATGCGTCACACAATCAATTCGAGAAGGTCAGTACTGCAGACAGGTCAATCTAGCACCCACACTCTCAGATTACGCAGACATGCACTTGTAATCCGGGTAGGATGTGGTTTGGCATCCCTGGACAAGACGGTGTCAGGATGGCAGCATATGTTGCTTCAAAATTAGTACATTTCTTTTTGCATTAATGGTGCCCTCACAGATCTGCAAGTTACCCAATGCCATGGGCACTGACAACGCCCTAATCTATGACAGACACTGGCTTTTGGACCCAACACTGAGAACAGCTTGAATGATCCTTTTCCTCTTTAGCCTGGAGAACACAACGGCTATTTTTTTCCCAAAAACTATTTGAAATGTGGACTTGTTGGACCACAAAACAAGATTTCACTGTTCTACTTTCCATCTCAGATGAGACCGAGCCCAGAGAAGTCGGCAGCGCTTCTGGACAGTGTTGATGTATGGCTTCTGCTTTGCATAGAAAGGAAGAAATAGCAAAAATGCTTTGTGTAAAATTCTACTCTGCTGGAGAGTGAAGAGAAACACTTAAAAGAGACAACTTCATTCTGATGTGAATTATTTATAATTAGGCCTATGTACCGATTTTCACAATATAAATATTCTTAATATACATATTATTCAAAATATCTGATCTATCTTAAATATGCATATCTATTTTATAAAATGTATAACTGATTTAGCATCAAGGTCCTCTCTTTCATGATGTTATCTGTTAATTTACAGTGCATTGTGTCAACTATAAACTGGTTAGCACTGACTTGAACTCTTAAAGAGATAGTTGACCCCAAAATTAGTGTCATCACTTATTACTCACCTTCTTGTTTTTGCAAACTCATATGATTTTCTTTCATACGTGGAACTCAAAAGGAGAATTGTATGGAAATACAGATGTATGAAAGTGAATGGCGACTGGGACTAAAATTCTACCTAGCATCTACTTTTGTGTTGCACAGAAGTGAGAAATTTACAAGGACTTGAAACAACATGAGGTAGTATAATCATTTTTTTTGGTCAACTATCATTTGAACTACCTGTTTACAACCCCATTCCAAAGAACTTGGTTCAGTCGAGTGTTTACCACTGTGAAACATCACCATTTCTTCTAATAACACTTAAGTGTTTGGGCATTGAAGACACAACATTAAGGTTAGCAAGCAGAATTTTCCCCATTCATCCATTATGCAGGTCTTCAGCTGTGCAATTGTACGGGGCCTTCGTTGCCATATTTTGTGCTTCATAATGCACCACACATTCTCAATTTGAGACCGGTCAGAACTGCAGACAGGCCAGTCTAGCACCCAAGCGCTCTGCTTACACAGACATGCACTTATAATCCGGGCAGTATGTGGATTGGTGTTGTCCTGCTGGAAAACCAATTCTGAATGCTCATGATCTCTGATACCTCCCTGTCTTAAAAACCACAATTCGTCTGTAATGGATATCATGACATGGGCTCAGGGATACTTCGGTAAATTTTGTTAGTCAACACCATTCACCGCTGTATCCACAGATCCAAGTTAAGGCTTTACTAGTTAAAGGTAATGCGAAGAAGCAGCTAGACTGCGCCACTGTCACTCGTTTTCACTGTAAGAACAGTAACGATAGTTTTATTGCACCTCTCGCTTGCAGTGATGAAATATTACTCCATCTGCATGTAGAATTAACATGTTTATACATCTTTAAGTTCAACAAAATGCAACAATGCTCTTCCTTAGTTCACTGTGCACTCAAACTAAACTAAACAAGCATCCAATGAGCTGCAGAATGCAGCATGTGTGTGAGAGAGAGACACACAGTAGAGCCAATTTACTAAAGCTGATTCTGGAATTAAGATAGAAAGACAAAACTCCCTACATTATGAGAATAGAACTTGCAGGAATAAATATAATAGTGTGCAATACTTGCAATCTTGCCCTCTCTGTGTTCTGCGACTGCTATTGGGTCCTTGAATTAGGGGACGACTGATTATCGGCCTGGCCAATATTCATAATTTTTCTAATTATCGGAATCGTTATTTTATCTGATCTGACTGCCGATTAAATAAACAAATTTTAAAATGTGCTGTTGGCTCTTATGCCACCTCCTCTCTCTGAAATGTTACTGCTTGTAGTCTGGCTCAATGTCCCACCCACAGTATTATCGGACTGGTTATACAGTATGTCACGAGTAAATGGCCAATCAACACTGTAATCCGTATTCGTGGGGGAGAGGTGGGAAAGAGGAAAGCAGTGAGAGAAAGATGCATCAGAGAAGACAAGCTGTTTTCAAAGGTAAGAATGCAGATACTGAAGTTGCATTAAACATCACAATACTCTTTCCCAGCGTACACCAATTAGTGGACAATGTGTTCCATTCGGAGAGCAAGACATCATGACAATGGTTATGTCACTGTTTCTACACCACAAGCGCTCCAGGGCGTAGATAGTTCTGATCTTTCAGCACTATATCTTTGAATATTTTTCTCTAACACCAAACATGCTTCATTTATGCCCTTTCGCACTCCGCATGTGTTGCCTCTCTCCCTCGGCCTGCGACATGAGGCGCCGCATAGTAGAGCTACGGATGCAGTTATTTCAACGACAATAGACCGAAGCATATTATATTAATTTGTTTATCTTCTATTCACTTGTTTTTGTGCAAGTGCTTTGTGTATGTGAGAAAGCGCTATACAAATTAAGTATTATTATTATTATTAAACTTATTATTTGTGCTGTAATAATTTAAGCATATTTCAATGTTTTGCCCCTTTGTGTATAGTTTGTGTTAGTGTAACACAAAAATTTGAATACTTACTGCAAATGTGAATCGGCCCCAAATATCAGTTATCGGTCTCCTTGATTACTAATAATCGTTAACATATTCGGTCAACCCCACATATCAGTGGAGTTTATGTTTCCCCCCTAGGGAGTTGGTGCCCTACGTAGACTGCGTAATATGCGTATAGGGAGTAGCGGTACTGAGTATGTGTAACAGTGAACAGAGACGCACACATACAGTACGTGAAGTGAGTAGCGCATGCACATTCATTAATTCAATCGCCTTTGCGGTTTGATAATCGCACTCGGTCACATCGTGATTTTATTTAAATTTTGATTAATTGTTCAGCCCTAGTTCAAGCATTTTCAAGGAGCGTGGGAACCCTGTATTAGAAAAAACAGAAAGAAATGAGAAAGGATAGTGTGACATCAAAATATGTCCTCATACCATGTCCAAACCAGACACGATGTGATAAGATTCAAGCAACAAGCAATTAGTCCGACCGTACTGAAAATGAAGCGGCTGTGCAACGTGACACAATCACAACAAATCAGAAGATATTAGGTTAATTTTAATAGCTTTCTCCTTTGTTGCATTATTGCTTGTCTCCTAATCGCATAATGTCTCGTTAGGACATGGTGTAATACGCACAAGAACACAATCAAAAGTAGAATACTGCAGAACTTCATGTGAGTAAATCGTGTTGTCATGATGAAAGGATACTAGATCCAGCAGGGAACTATGGGTACGATCATTCATACACAACTGTGACACCATCTCTGCTCTCAAAATCTCATCATCTGACATTCCTGCAGACAGACAGACAGAGAAAGAGACAGAACTCATAAAGGTCAAGTATTATGCACATTTTTGTCCCTAATGAAACCACTTGAAAACCATGAACAATCAGAGCTGCTTCATTTAGACGCACTATCATCAGAAGAAACAAGTTCCAAATAATGAGAACTCATGTTTATGGTTACTGTGTTTCATATTGTGGGTGTTCTTGATAAGGAGACTAGATATACCTAAGTGTATTCTGAGACTGCACAGTATGACAAGGAAGGTGAGTGCTCCCTCCAGCATGGGTCTCTCCTGCTCCGAGTCCAGCACTGCATTCTGATGCTGAGATGCCATCGTCAACAAATCCACTACCTTAAACCTGACACATGCACACACAAAGTTAAGGGGTTTGTCACAAGTTATTGTGAATTATCTGAAAAAAACTGAAAAAGAAAACACAACAGGAAGATTGCAGTACCTCTCAAACACGGAGGAAATAAAATAATCTGGATCCAGTCGAGATGCACACACCTGCAAGAAACAAAACAATAAGATGGAAAGAATATACCTTCAAAATGTCATCCCAAATAATAAAATCTTCCAAGTTTGTCAGTTCCTAATGAGTGGGCTGGAGATATATTATTAATAGTTTGTGAGGGAGCACTCAAGTTTTAAAATTAACACTCACTAAGTGCTAAATGCCAGTAAAACATTACTTTGAAATTTGAAACTGTATTTTCTTCTTCATTAGAATAAGTTCTACCTCTCTTTTATCAAATTGACAGAATGATAGTCTGACCCATGCTGATGGCTGCAATTCAAATCAAATCATCTATTAAAGAAAATCAGTCGCAACCTGTCCAACTTAATCGCAACCCTTGACACATACAGCATCAGCTGTGACTTGTAGTACTTCAATTGCAACCTGTGACCCGTACGATATCAGCCACGACCTGCGACCAATACATCTGTTGTGACCCCGTAAAACATCAGTCACGACCCCGGATGACATCAGTCGCAACCTGGGACCCGTACGACATACCCTGTTTACATTTTGGTGTTAAAAACAGAGAATAATAAGTTATGTAAACGTGGGATTCTTACATTGCTGGTTTTTTGAATCAGCAAGTTTTTGATAGTTATAAGCATCTTGCTGTGCATGTTATCACGCTAAGTGCCGGCTGGGAGGGGCTGACTGTTAATTGCTGCTGCTGTTTATGCTGTGGTGATGTCAGTGTAAATAAAACGACATGTTTGATGTACAGTAGTACTGGGACATGACACCGTTGTTTGGCAAATTGTGCAAGCTGTAATGCTATAATCTACTTGGAGTTTGCCATTGATCTTCGAGCTCTCAGCTCGCCTATGTAGACTAGTTGCTCTGTTTTCCTGTGAGCGCCCAGCGCTGCTTCGTTGTGGAGACCATTTCACAGCTCTCAATGTTGCATTGCTTAGTTTAATCACAAATATGATTTCTCAAATCGAGAGCGTCTGCAGTATGATACAATATTTTTTACACCCCTAGTCAAGACCCTGTACGTCATCAACCACAACCCATACGATATCAGCCGTGACCCCGTACGGCATCAGTTGCAACTCTTCCGACTCCAGTAACAACCTGTGACCAGTACGACATCTGTCAAGACCCCTTAAGACTTCAGTCGCGACCCCGTCCGACATCAACCACGACCCGTACAATACCAGTCGTGACCCTCGTACGGGTCGCAGGTCACTACTGAAGTCGAAAGAGTCTCGGCTGATGTAGTACGGAGTTGCGACTGATGCTGTACGGGGTCACGACTGATATCGTACGGGTCACGGTTGATGACGTACGGGGTCTTGACTAGGGGTGTTAAAAAAAATATTGTATCATACTATACAGCAATTTCGATTGGATAAATCATATTTCTTGTACGACTCATAAATAAATACATAAGTGTGATTAAAACTAAGCAATACAACATTGAGAGCTGCGAAATGGTCTCCTCCACAACGAGGCGGCGCTGAGCACTCACAGGAAAACAGAGCAACTAGTCTACATAGGCGAGTTGAAAGCTTGAAGTTCAATGGCAAACGCCAAGTAGATTGTACTGTAAGAGCTTGTCGAATTTGCCAAAAAAACGGTGTCATGTCCCAGTGCTACTTTACATCAAACATGTCGTTTAATTTACACCGACATCACTGCAAAATCAGTGGATTGGTGAGGCAGAAACAGCAGCAGCAAGTTGCAATTAACAGCCAGCCTCCAACCAAACATCAGCTGTAACCCGAATGACATCAGCCGTGCCCCGTGCGACATCAGACGCAACTTTTTCGACTTCAGTAGCAACCTGCGACCCGTAAAATATCAGCCGCGGCCCCTTAAGACTTTAGGCGTAACCCCTTACGATATCAACCGTGCCCCATACGAAATCTATAATGACCTTTACAACTTCAGCCACAACCCAACCGGTACAATTTCAGCCACAACCCAACCCATATGGTTTCCGTCATGACCCGTACAACATCAGCCGCGACCCATACGAAATGTTTCTCAACCTGTACGACTTTAGTCGTGACCCACTCCAATGAGACCCATACAACATAGAGAAGCCCCCTGCATTATTCAAATCTCATCTGGAATATTTTCTTTTTGCAGTCAATTATAACAGCAATAATCAAAAATGGTTACAAAACAGGCACTGTTTGCAGACATCGCTCGACGCGAGTGTCGTATACTGGTAATATATTGATATATGATTAATCATTGATGCCGACATCACCCAGGGAAAGACTGTACACACTCCCTTCGTTTTTAAGCAGGCACTCGGTGTTAGTTCGTAAATGAAACAATAACTCAAGCGCTTAGGGTGTTCATTGCCAAAGTTATTTTGCCCAACTCCGGTGATAAGGATGTGGGATTAAAACACTCGAGCAACCATTATGACAGCCCTTCTCGTTTCCATTTTAATAGCAAGTTTATTCCTTCTATAGTGATATACAGCTATCGAATGTTGAATATATGTTGAATTGAGTTTGAAATGCACTTTTTGTTGATGCATGTAGCGAAATAGTGCAGGTATTAATTTAAAATGTTGATTTTGTAATTAGTTAATGACACTAACGTAAATTAACCATGGTTTTACAACAGTAATATTGTAGTTTCCAAATAATAACCATGACAGTAACCATGTTGATTTTGTGGTTATTATGATTTAACTACAAATACCATGATTAAACTATGGTTACTGTAGTAAAACCATTTACATTTACATTTATGCATTTGGCAGACGCTTTTATCCAAAACGACTTACAGTGCTCTTATTACAGGGACAATCCCCCTGGAGCAACCTGGAGTTAAATGCCTTGCTCAAGGACACAATGGTGGTGGCTGTGGGGATTGAACCAACAACCTTTTGCTTACCAGTTCAGTGCTTTAGTCCACTACGCCACCACCACTCCTTACCATTGATTTTTATTAAGGGCAAACCTGTTGAAGTGTTTACCACATAGTGTATTCTTTCTTTGGATGTGGCAGCAATATTATTTTATTTTTTCGGAACACTGCAAATACCAAACCGTACCGAAATAATGACCGTAAACCAAACAGTTACACTCCTAATATATATGTCACAAATTTGGACATTTGGACCCTGTCTGCACATATTCTTTGGAACACAAGTGTTTTATTTTTTATTAAATATTTTATCTTGGGAACTATTCAATTAATGTGTTGAAGGAAGATGAGTACCTTGTTAAGATCCTACTTATTGCATCTAAGAAGACCATTACCAGAAATTATTATAAGCCAGATCCCCTTTTAAGCAAAGGAGTGTATATGATAATTAAGACTTATTATTATATTTACATTAATTTGTTTTTGTTTTTAATGTGTTCAAATGTACATTTTAGTTGTAGACTGATAATAAAAATAAGGTAAAAAAATATATATATATTAAAAAGTGTTACATGAGTGAGTGTGTGTATTACCTGTAGGAGGTAGATGTCCGGGTCAATCATAGAGTTACAGAAGTGAGACTGTACATACGTCATCGCCTGACCTTTAATCTGCAGTCCATTTCTCACCCACATGTTACTATGGATCTCAGACAGACTGGCCTACAAACACACACGGATCAGCTGATGGGTCAGATACCCTATAGCATGAGTGCCATAACATTGTCACAGGACATCAGGTCACATGCCAGCAGTGAAATGAGACCCATCAGTTAAGATTAATGACAGACACCTGCAATATTACACAACATGATGATCTCTGATTGAGACTGCTTAAACATTAATGCTTTAAGACAGTGCTTTTGGGGGGATGCTAGCTAAATGTAAATAATAAAATGCAACTAACCATGTACTTGTGTATAGTTAGGATAGCAAAATCAATATGCTTATCAACTTGTTGTGTTCAATCAAACCTTACATCTGTTACTTGGTAAAAGCTATTCAAAGCAGTCAGATGCAAACAGAGACAGGTTGTGTGACATGCCCACATCCTCAAAAACCATCAACAAAACTCCACAAGTTTAAAAAAATATATGATCCTGACTATATTAAATATGGACAACAATACGTTTTGTTATGCACTGACTAACTGGCATGAAACCATCGCTATTCAAGAGACATTAACAAACCAAACACTTCAACAACAAAGGACAAAGTAAAACAAAACAAAAAAAAAGTCAATTTTACTAGTCAGACTGTCATGTTAATATTTAGGCATGTTGTTGGGCCTATGCAGCTCACTTTGAATACATTTCAATGGTTAGATTTAAAGGATATTTTTTAGCTTTGTACGATAAACAATGTTGGTACCGTGTTGGGTCATTTGCAAGTCAACAAATGGCATCAGTGGGCTCCGCATTCTGATATGCACCTTATCTAAATTACACACAATCAGCTGCTCTATAAATTTTTCTGTTGACCTGTTTATTTATATCTTACCTGTATCTGCAGTGGATGAACCATGATCTTCATCAGCATTTCCTGATCAGGCAGCAGACTGTCCAAATCCAGACCTTGACACTTCACTCCCTGCAGAATAATATCAAACAGATCAATTAATAGTCATGCTAATAAACACTTCAAACGGACCAAAGACTGGAGTCAATTAAAGACGTGAAATCAAAATTGACCTGGCCTTTTTTTAAAATGAATCTCTCCAGTATTATTGTGCACAATTCATCAGTGCACGCTATTCTGCATCCCTGCATCAGTGTGTCACGGGAGCCAGCTGGTATGTGATAGATGTGCGATATGTGTAAACCTCACTCCCCTGGCCTCAAGAGGCGCACTAGCGACTGACACTAAAGGCTGTAGCCTCTAACGTCCTCAATAGCACGCCCACCTCCCATGCCAGAGACCGCAGCTAGGATCCCACTCGAAGCGAGTCGAGCAGGACAGGTTGCAGTGGTGCCGTGACCCGGATGGGAGTAAGGTTTAGAGGGGTGAGTGTAACGGGAGCCAGCTGGTATGTGATAGCTGTATGGTATGTGTAAATGTCACTTAACTGACCTCAAGAGGCACACTAGCGACTAACACTAGGGGCTGTAGCTTTTAGCCTCCTTGTTAACGCAGCTGCCTCCCATGCCAGCTGACGCCGGTTCGAATCCCGCTCGGAGCGGGTTGAGCAGGACCGGTTGCAAGTGCATGCGAGTAAAATACATTGTGAATATCCTTTCAGGTCACCTTTAAAAAATACATGTTGTCATCTAAAAAAAAAAAATACTTTTGTTACTGTGTAATTAAAGATTTACTTCATGAAAGAGATCAATGTTTTCTGGTCTCTGGATTACCTTGCTGAGGAACATGGCATAGTATCGGTGCAGAGGTAAATGAAAAGTCAGCTGGTTGGGTGCAGGCTGAGAAAGTGAGGGAGACAGAGACAGAGAGATAGAGGTTACTCGCCACCACTGTCACATACTATATATCAGTATAACAGTCCAAGCATAAGTACTGTACCTCATCCACAAACCCAATGGCATCAAACCACATTTGTAGCGTTTCCAGACAGTACCGCACCAGAGTCTTTGTGTACTCCTGTGTATCCTGACAACACAATACCAAACAAACACTCAGCAAAAGCAATCAGGTTGGCTTTGCTTAGAAATTTCAGAGAAAGGAAGGAATTACTCATGTTAACAGTTAGGAATAGTCCACCCAAAAACTTAGGTCTTTCTAAAAGCAAATTACTTTCTTTCCTGGAATACAAATTGAAATGTTAGGCGGAATGTTCATGCCCCACTTTTTTATACACAGACCCCATTTACATGCACTTAAGAAAGCGGTTTATTACAGGGTTTTTGCAGAAAGCGGCGCTCTGAAACGTCACGTAAACGAGAACGCGGGTTTCCTTACGCCACTTAAGGGATTAAGAGAAAGTGGTTTAACACACCTAGGTTTCTCCCGGAGAACGCAGCTTATCTGGCCATGTAAACACATAAACTGCGTTCTCACAGGTTTCTGAAGAGTGCGCATGTGCACGTACAGGGGTAGCACACATCATCGCATGGAGTCAAACAAGAAGCAAACAAAGCAGAAAGACTTCAACATTTCCGGAAGTACAGTAGGGAAAGCACATACACAGTAAACTATTCTCATTCTCAACTGTCCCTTACCTCCACGTATATGAGCTTGTACACTGGGGGAATAGCGGTATTTTATGTAAGAGAGGAAACCCCACTATTGCTGCGCAATTCCGCTGCAGGTCGCAACAGAAAGTTAAGGAAACAAACATAGCAACAACTGTGGAATATGTATCAATAAAGCGAAGCAACAGAGAGTAAAATAGCAAAGTCTTTCTCAGATGCCGTGTTTATTATTTACACAAGAGTCGCGTGGATATTACGTTGCTACGGAGAACGCTGCTTTCTCACCAAGCCGCATGTATACATTAAACGAGTTAAGAGTACGCCGCTTGTACAGTACATGTAAACAGGAACACAGCTTTCTCGTAATACGCTGCTTTCTGGTGTCCGTGTAAACGCACTCAATGAAAATGGATGTGGACAGTATTAAAGACTATAATAAAAGCAGTCCATACAACTCGTTCCAAGTCTTCTGAAACCATACAATAGTTTTGTGCAAGGAACATATAGAAATTTGCTATTCACAGAAAATAGTTCCATGATCAATCTGGCAACACTGCCATCAAGGTAAAGTTTGAATTCGCAGAAGTGCAAAGAAGATTTGTGAACACCAGATGGGAAGATTGCAAGCAAATAACTTAGATTTTAATGCAAATACCTAATAACTAATTTGGCCTTTGGCATTCATGGTTTGGAATGACATGAGGTTAAGTACTGTAGATTACAGTCATTTTCTTCATTGGATGAACTATTCCTTTAAGCATACTTAGGTTGTACAGCAATGACATGACAGCATAAACACAATATGACAGAACTGTTACCAGGCAATAAAAAAAAAAATTAAGAACGTTTATTTATTTTTTTTTTTTTTTTTGGTATAGGTGTTTCTTCAAATTCAGGCACAAATAAACTTATTTACCAACATATTACCTGTTCAAAACTGTAAATAATAATAATAATACTACTGTCTTTGTGTGTTTATCTATGTGGATGTGCATGTGTGCACAAACCTCATTTAAGAGTCAAATATGCAATTTGTGGGAAAATGCAGTACCCAGAGAAACAGGTTTGAAAACTAGAGAACAGTATGGGGCTAGTGGCAAAATTTGAATTTTTTAAAAATATTTTTAGGTCAAATCATATTCATAGGCGTACAAAAAAAAAAGAAAATCCACAGGTGAAAAATCACAACTGGTTCTTACCATACAGGTCAATACTGGAAGGAACAATTTGTTTTAAACTGTTATTTCTCTTAAACAATTATATGCAAAAATATACACAGTATATATACTTTGTTTGTATTGATGGTCTTGACAAAGTCATGACGTTTGGTTCCAGTACCAAAAACTAAGCAGCATTTATAACGTATTCCGGGGTAAAAAATGACCCTAAGACGTGCACTATCATCTTGTTCCACACTTAGTGCATCTAGACGATAGAGGTGATGAAAGTTTATCGATGCTTACAATTATTTTCTCGGCTGAAAGGTCTGGGATATTTGATTGCTCCCATTATAATCAAGAGCCGTTAATGCTGCGAAACTTGCGCCGCTTCATTCATTACAAAGGGAGCAATCTATAAGGTCACTTTAAAAGTCTGTTAAGAAATACTCTGACTTAACTAGCCAGCTACACTCTTCCTATCAAACTTATTATTAGCTGGCAAACATTTCCTTCCCCTACCAGAGATGAAATGTGTGCTACATATCCTACAATTGTTGGTACTGCAGGTATCCAGCCGTGTCACTTCACTGCCGCGGCCCAGACGTCAATTTGAGGTTTATTTTTTCAGAAATCGAAACACTTTAGTTTTAGTTCCAGGGATCCAGGGAGCTTCCAGCCCCCGAACAACATGAT
The DNA here is from genome assembly GCF_019703515.2 of Myxocyprinus asiaticus. Classification (NCBI taxonomy): domain Eukaryota; kingdom Metazoa; phylum Chordata; class Actinopteri; order Cypriniformes; family Catostomidae; genus Myxocyprinus; species Myxocyprinus asiaticus. Next base: position 6,082,988 of record NC_059354.1, on the reverse strand, counting down.
CAAAATTTGAATGCTGACATTTGATGACAATCATGTTCATGTAACCACAACAAGTCACTGTGAATAAAGCAACTCCCGCTGTTGTTTTGAACAAGTTTAACAACTAACCAGAATTGCCACTTCAAATCAATGAATGTCACTATGGAATAGTCTATTGAACTGGTTTGTGTTTGTTTCGTTTTGTTTAGATGATCACAGTTTTAAACATGCAATAATTTGCACTTTTAGAATGGATTTAAAGTCTGGGTCTTTCACAAGGCTAAAACAGTCAAATCTATAGAAAAATGGCATTTGAAAAGTACCAAAAATAAACGATGAAGGCCTGGTAAAATTTCCAGTTTCCAGTAGTTTTAATGTGACCATCATATAACAAAGGAAAAAAGCTGAAATAAACCCCTGGGACATAAAATGGGCCAAAGTTGAAGAAACACCCTTGTATAAAAAGGTGTTGTTGTGCAGAGGAGTGTATCATGCATGTACTGTCTGTGTGTGTGTGTGTGTGTGTCTGTGTGATCTCACCTTGACTTTGCAATGTGTGAGGAGACCCCACATGGGCTGAGCACATGCCTCCAGCTCAGCTGCAAATGCTGCGTAATACGTCTGAGACTCGAACTCCACGTGCTCGTTCAGCTCTCGCTTATTCAGATTCATCCCTGACACAGCAAAACATACAGAGAGATGATAGACAACATCAGAGTGAACCACTGACTCATGCAGACAGATCAAGATTCAGTGAAGAGTAAAACCGATTCATTATCATCCTGCCATTAATACGGCTAAAGCCACGGTCACATTAAGCTTTGGGAACGCAACATTATTTCAGACACGGCAACGGCCAGGATGTGATGTCACACTAGAGGGCTTTTAATACATAATAAATCGCTAATAACAAAATATTATTGCTCATTTGGGTTAATGAAAATCACTTTGGTTGTGCCTGTAAGATTTCCCGTAACTCAACTGACCTTGAAAGAAGGAGACGAAGCTCATCCAGAGCAACAGCAGAGAGTGATCATCCAGGAAGCGCTTGGCCACACTTTGGTGTGAGAGGATATTAATAAAATCACTAACTAAAGGCCAGTAGGTGTTATTCTTTAGTAGAGCTTCACCACAGTTCACCACCACATGACGATTGTTCTCCTCATCTGTCAACACATTTCACAGGATTTCATTTCCAAGGAACGTTTGCTTCAGATGTGACAAAGTCATAATGGTAAAGATTTTTCCCCATTCCAAATCTATCATTAAATGTTTTTAACTGCTGTAACCTTTACTACATTAGTTGGCAGTAAATTACTGTGTTAACTATTGGCAGGCTTTTAGAAAGGCTACATTACTAACAACCAACAAAGAACTTATTTTCTTTGTAATGATGTGATTGTTCACAATAACAAGAAATGCAAATAGGGTTGATTATGATTCCATGTTGACTTTTACAACATTCTTTTTTTTTTTTTTTTCAATTTGTATTCAAAATCAATTGTTGAAGATACAAAAAAACCCTATAGACACACCTTGCAACCACACAGACTATTGCACCAGTCTGCCACATCCGCTTAACCCCCCTATTGTTGTAAGACACTGCACCCTCCTTTTGTCCTTCGGGTCATTTTACAGCACTAAAACAGCACTAAATACCCCCCTTCATGAAATTCTGTTTTATTGTAGACACAAAGTGTATAATGATTCATATATACTGAATATCAATGCAGTAGCATAATTTGGAAAGAATAAAACAATTTTTTTTTAAAGTTTAAAAACTTGGCAAACATTGTCCAAGGATATCTCAATTTACATTCATTTCAATCACATTTATTTCAAATCACATCAATTTCTGATTTATTCTGCTTGTAGAAAATAAAGAGTGTACATTTTAGTTATAATTTTAGTACGTTTATTTCACAAATTAATCTTTATTGCTTTTTCCAGCACTCAAAATGGGCAAAATTTGCATGTCCACTGCAACAAAATCACTTCCTTCCCACTTTTGTCAAAAAACGTGTTGCAGTGTTACAGGGGTTTAGGAAGGTGCCATTAGTTATTTCTGGCAAATGTAAAATTTGATTACTAGATGTACAAAAAACTTTAAGCTGTAAAACATCCAGAACCTCCAAAGGTGAAAGGTCACAACTTGATCTTCCCATATGGGTTAAAACTGACCTATTAAAGGGATAGTACACATAAAAATGAAAATGTTCTCATCATTTTCTCACCCTCATGCCATCCCAGATGTGTATGGCTTCTTTCTTCTGCAGAACACAAATGAAGATTTTTAGAAGAATATTTCAGCTCTGTAGATCCTCATAATGCAAGTGAATGGTGACCAGAACTTTGAAGCTCCAAAAAGCTCATCAGGGCAGCATAAAAGTAATCCATATGACTCCAGTGTTTTAATCCATATTTTCTAAAGCCATATGATAGGTGTGGGTGAGAAACAGATCAATATTTAAGTCCTTTTTTACTGTAAATCTACACTTTCACTTTTACTTCACTTTTGACTTTCAATTTTCTATTCAGCCACCTACTTGTTGGGGCTGGCAAAGGTAGAGATTTATGGTACAAAAAAAAAAAAAAAGAAAAAAAAAAAGGACTTAAATATTGATCTGATTCTCATCCACTCATCATATCATATCGCTTCAGAAGATATGGATTTAAACACTGGAGTTTTAAGGATTACTTTTATGCTGCCTTTATGTGCTTTTTGAGTTTCAAAGTTCTGGTCACCATTCACTTGCATTATGAGGATCTACAGAGCTGAAATATTCTTCTAAAAATCTTCATTTGTGTTCTGCAGAAGAAAGAAGCAATACACATCTGGGATAGCATGAGGGTGAGTATCATTTTTGAGTGAACTATCCCATTAAGACATTGGAAGAAACAATTAGCTTTACATTGTTATCTATCTTAAACAATTATATATAAATTTTCTTTTATTTTGTTTGTTTTGATGGTCTTGACAAAGTCATAATGTTGGTTCCAGTACCAAAAACTATGCAGTATTAATAGCGTATTCTTTACCCTTTTTTAGGGTCATTAAGACTTTACATTGTGCTTTTATTTTCATGACAGTTACACACATTTTCCCACCCAATTCTTATTACTGCAAGACGTAAAAAGATGGTAATTATCATATTCGCATTATTACAACATGAAAAAAATTTATTGTTTCAATTGTGAAGTATTTATACATTATTGTAGTACTCTCTTGGTATAGCCTTTAATTTTAACTGATTTTAATAAAAATATCAAATTTGAACAAAAGATGAAAATAATACTTTAATGTAGTAAAAGAAAATGACTGTGTTACAGTAATGACAATCAACTTGGGGGGGGGGGGGGTGGAAGGAAATAGTAAAAGAAAAATGGCCGGACATGTTACAGTGAGAATTGGGAGCCTGAATATAATTGCAAAACAATCTAAAGTAGGCTTCATTTTCTTTATGCAAAATATAATTTCTTATTTTTCCTTTTTTTTATTGGAGTCAAATATGACCAGGACATTGTCTTGACAGGTTTTGTGCAAATCACCCTACTATTTTAAAAAAATAGTATGAAAATGATTGTGGTATGCAACAAGCAAACAATTCAAACAGTAGTTTACTATATTATAGTCACATGGACACATAATGTTGCATGTTTAATTCAACAGCTTCCAGTTACTTTCTTAGAAATAAATACAGATTATGTTGGATTTGTGTGCGTGTGTGTGTGTGTAAAAGGTCTTAAAGTTGGCTGCTCTGTCAAATAATGAGCCAAGAAAGAAATTGGTATAATTTCTAGTGATCAAACACCAGAGTGGGTTTTTTAATGGCTCATGCCAGGATCTAGAGAGGAGGGTGGATATAATGTCCATGTATGCATGAAATCACAATTTAATATGACAGTAAATTACAAAACATTAACTCTGTTAAAAATAATCAAAAAAAAAAAAAAAAAAAAAAAAAAAAAAAGTTTGCAGGATTTGCGCAAGTTTTGTGAGGTTTGTGAATTAAATCTTTGAAAAAGGTTCAATCGTTTTCTTTAAATGAGATACCACATACTTGTAGATGGCATATTTTTGAAGCTTTATTGCTAATTTGTCTTTAAAAAAAAAATAAAATAAAAGGTACATCCCATGGGACTCTTAATTATAATGTCTGCATTATATTTCGGGCAGTGGTGGCTCAGCGGCTAAGGCTCTGGATTACTGATCAGAAGGTTGGGGGTTCAAGCCCCAGCACTGCCAAATTGCCACTGTTGGGCCCTTGAGCAAGGCCCCTGACCCTATCTGCTCCAGGGGCGCCGTATCATGGCTGACCCTGCACTCTGACCCCAGCTCAGCTGGGATATGTGAAAAAAAAAGAATTTCACTGTATATGTACAAATGTATAATGTGTGATAAATAAATATAATTATTATAAATTATTATAAATTATATTTTGAAATGTCTGCACTCCCAGGTGCTCCCAGTTGTGAACACACTGACGTTTGATAAATTGGCACTGATTCAAACTGCTAACCTGAGTTCAAACCGGTTTCATAAATATTTTTGACGGATTCATTAAAAAAGACCTGGTTCAAAAGAGATATGTTTGCGAATCAGACACCATGGTCAATGTGTTCGGTATTATGTGCAGTGAACTCAACTCCACAGAAAGGCTGATAATTAAAAGAAATACCAAAAATCAGCCGATTTATTGGCCTGTGTGTTCATTTGTTACACTGCCAATGAGAGATCAAGTCAGACGCATTGCGAGATACAGTATTCCACACAGTGCCCTCTGTAACTACAGATTTTAGCAAATGTGCGTCATCGGTGTATTCCTCGCATTCTGCACACAGCATACATACAGCAGAAATAGTGAGTAGTATTGCTCTCTCTCTTTACCTTGCAGTTCACTCTTGATAAGGCAGCTCTCCATCATGTAAAGCAGCACAGTGACCATGATGTCCAGCAGCTGGCACTCCTCAGTAACGTGTCTCGCCAGCTCCTCGTTGCTGAAGAGCTGCACGCTGATGTGGACGATGCGGTTGGACATGGTGTCTGACTCATGACTCTTCATAAGGGTCTTCATGATAAAGGCGTAGTGCTGAACAAATGTTTTAGTGAACGTGATCTTTGGCACAGAGGGAGAAAGCAAAAACAGGAAGAAAAACTCAAAGCACAAGGAATGGAATACTGCAATTTTACACTGGTATAAACACAAGTAACAATATTCACTTCAGGGATCATACTGTGTGTACAAGGTTTAAAGGTGACGCCAAACTAACGGGTAACGGAAGGAAAAAAAAATGGATCTGGCAAGTAAATAAAATGCTTTAAAAGGTTGGCTGGTAACTTTTAAGGATGTCAGCATGTCGGTACCAAGTCGATGCTAAAAATAAAAAGATGTAACCATACCAGTCTTTCTGAAGTACCGGTTATGAAGTGTGCAGTTAGTCTGCAGTACCGGTTCTTCAGTTATGTATAAAGTGAAAGTAAACAGTGGGACATCATAAAAGTAGATTTGTTAGGATATTCTAGACAGTGGCATATCTATATTAATTAAACAACAATAACAAGAAAAAGAGAAAACCACATGCAGCTCTCGACTGGATAACTTTAGCAGCTGTAATAAGCATTATTTGGCAAATTAGTTAGTATTAGTTTTTTTTTCTTTCTGTGGTATCAAAATTGGCATCAAGAATTGTGAAATCATACTGTTACTGGAATCCACAACTGGAATTTTGGTATTGTGGCAACCCTATTAGGAACTGCAACATAATGCATGAATTGTTTGTCTGTCTGTCTCGTCCCTCCATTTCTTTACAGTGTTAAAGTGAGACAATTACAATGGAAGTAAATGGGGCCAATGTTTGGAGGGTTTAAACACAGAAATGTGAAGCTTATAATTTTATAAAAGCACTTACATTAATTCTTCTGTTAAAACTCATGTATTATTTGAGCTGTAAATTTGTTTAAATTGGTATTTTTTACCATGATTTTAGGGTTTAAATGGTTACATTGTCATAGCAACGAAATTGGGATTTCGTTAGACCGATACCGATTTCAGAGGGGGGGAAATTCACCGATTACCAATATGATAGCCGATATATTACATTTTTGAGCTGGAATGAAAACAGACCTTTTCTATGTGGATTGTGCACCGATATGACTATGCAAAGGTACTCAGAAGGCTACTTTCTTAAACAAATATTTTTATCAAAAAAAATTTGACATTATTATTATACATTGTCAACAAATTCTAGAAATGAACACTGAGAAAATAAAGAATAAATAAAACATCAGTACTGTATGTTTAGTATAAGTCAATTGCTGACCATTTAAATAATGAATAAATAAAAATAAAAATAAAATAGCTACATAAACATCAGTATTACTGTTTAGTATCAGTTTTCATATCGGTGCATATCAGTAAAATATACGCCAATACCGATATATTGGTGAAAGGCTAATAGCGGACGATAATATTGGCCGACTGATATATCGGTCGGGCAATAATAACTTTACACAGAAAAGGTCAGTAGGCAATTTTATCACACTAAAATCATATTAGCACATATATTGTTTACATCTTGTGGCTATACTTTTGAAACAGTGAGTATTTTAACATTTATGGATTTGCCCCATTCACTTCCATTGTGTGTGCCTCACTGGAACCCAGATTTTTACTATTTGTAAAGAAAAGGAGGAACGAGTCAAAATTATTTTTTGTGGTAATCAACATTATGACACAAATGCTGTCGATTGAGCTTAACTTGTATTGAACCCGGAATATTCCTTTAAAATAAATTTTAAAGATTGAGAATTCATTACCTCTTACCCTAGTAATTAAATCAACATCAACTTATGCCATAATATAGTATAACTAGAATATAACAGAATATTAAAAAATTACAGCAGATGTTACAAACAAAAAAATGCATTACTAGGGCAGTTTTTGCCCCATGCACATTTTCAATTTCTGGGAAATTTTTTGTCATTTTTGGTGGCATTTCTGCCCCTGGTGCAAACGCTCGACTAAAGAATCTGTTATTAACATCTATCGTGACTACTTGTACCTCAGTGGACAATTTACATGTATCTAGCATGTCTTGGGTTTATTTATTTTTTCTCCTGATGACACATATGTGGAAAATTCTTCATATTAAGCCATCACAAAAAAAAAGAATGAAAATGATATACTTCATGTTACTGTGAGAGATGCAGTTCCACTGTGAGATGGAGACTGACCCATGTCCTATATGATGCTACAAAGACACAATGAACTGCACCGTTTAGTTTGAGGGGGAAAAACAGCTGTATAATTCCTGTCATATGGAAACTTTTTAATAAAAAGAATGCATTGTAAAAATGTATTTTGTACAACCCCATACTGTGTGTAGCAGTTGACACGCATCAAATACCTTGTAGTCCTGATCTGGCAACATGTTGAGTAAAAAAGTGACCATCTTTTGAGGAAATTCATACTTAATTGTCCAAAACAATAACTCTTCCAAAAAACATTTATGCTTCAAGGTGTCCATAATAGATGGATCTGAAAAACACAGGAAAAGAGCTTTAAGGAAACTTAAAGGTTACTGTTCTACTAAATCATTTGAGGAGTTAATAAACACATATTGACCCAACAATGAACATTCTGTCACTATTTACTCATTACAAACCTGTATGACTTTCTTTCTTCAGTGGAACACAAAAGAAGAAGTTTAGCAGACTGTCCAAGCTGCAATTTTCCATAGAATGGATGTGAATAGGGAAAGATGCTGTAGAGCTCCAAAAATGCTTAAATATTGCTTTTTTATCCTCTTTGGAGCTTGACAGATCTGGACACTATTTCTTTTCTTATTTGTAATTCTCTTTTGTTGTTCAACTGAACAAAGGCACATAGAGGTGGAATGACCAGAAGGTGAGTAAATAATGACAGAATTTTCATTTTTGGTACAAAAACTTTGTTCTACCTTTGGTAGTGCTACTGAGCTTGACTCTTTTCCTCTGGCCCACACCCTGCAGTCCATCCTGATCCTCCTGCCAAACAAACACATGAACCGCTTTCAACTTTACCTACTCTCGACAATGACCAGAACTGAAACAGTTCAAGACATCAAAGTGGCAAAAGAAGGCTGCATTCTCAACAATGGCACAAAGGAAAGTAACACCCCTCTGTGTTTGTTTTGATTGGTTGCTGGGTCACACATGTATCTATCCCAGAAGTCTGCATGTGCCTACCTCTTTGCTAGAATCCTCCAGACTGGCAGCTGCAGTCGCTCCTGAAATAATACAAGGTTGTCGTTACAAACGTGTTGCAGACTACTGAACCCACATACAATTACACAAAAACCTTCTTTCCTTTGAACAAACAAGGGTGAAAACATTCATATCTACTGCAGTGTTGGGGAAGCAACTTTCAAACTACTACAAACCACTCATAATTTAAAGTGCTAGAGTAAAGCTAATCTTTTTGTTTGCTACACTACAAGCTACTAGCATAAACTACATTAAAGCCGGGTCATTCCGTGTCAACTCAACCAGAGGCTCTCTGTTCAAATGCTGTTTTTGAGATTTTTTTTACTGCTAAAAGAAAATAAATGATTAGTAAAGCCAAAATATGAAATGCCACAGATCAGTATTTACTGAGTAATCCATGAGTAGTTAAAAACATAATCTTAGAAAGGTGGCAGCATTATTATTTTATTTTTTTACAGAGATAGGGAGGACTGTTAAGCAAACAGTTGACTTCAGCACCCCTTGTTATTCGGATTTCCATTTCTGCAAGAAAAAACATTAATTATGCTTATATTTCTTTAGAAAATAAAAATAAATAAAAATAAAATATTATATTAAAAATATGTTTATAAAAATTAAACAGGGAAAGTTTCTGGTTGAATAAACAACTATTTAAGAGGGACATAAGAGGGGCATAAATATATATATATATATATATATATATATATATATATATATATATATATATATATATATCTAATAACAATTTATAACTTAATCAGAGCCATATTTTTGGCAATAAATAAATAAATATGTATTTTTTTTATTAATCTCAATTAGGGTGACAACATTAAACTTAAACAAATGTACACTAAATATACTAATCCTATCCAAAAATAATAATAAAAAAAAAATTACATTATAAAAATGTATTCTAATATACTAAGTTAAAAATTTAGTTATGATTTCATAAAACAAAAAAAGAGAGAGCGAGAGACTTGAATCAGTGACTTGATTTTTTTATTTTTTATGTTTTATTGGTTAATTTATATGAATCATCTACAATGACCACTTGTGTTTGTTTGCTGGTGATTCAATGTCATGCCAGCTTCGGTTGAAAACAAGTTAAAATACAATAAAAGGTATAGAGTTAAACATACATACGTTTTTTTTAGATCTATTTTTTCTAACAAAAGATCTCAAATTGATTCAGGCCTGAATTTGTTAAAAAATCTTTTTTAAAGTGTCAGCTCAATAAAAATTACCTCACACCTGTAAGCTTAGAGACTTTCCAATGCTACATACGAGTGAGAGAGAGAGAGTGGACATTTTAAGAGTGTTTGCGTGTTTGATTATCGCCTCAGTTCGCTCAACTGCTGCGTGTACAATACAATGTGACCTGAATACAGCAATGTAATAGTGTTTTGTCACGCTACACCGCTACAACTGGAAAAGCAATACCAAGTTAGTAGCATTGCTACTTTTAGTTAGTTACTCCCCAACACTGCTCTGATGCAACGAAGCACAGAACAGGCAGCGGTGTTACCCAGTAGACTGAGAGCTCCTGCCCCTGCTGCAGTGTCTGTTGCGCCAGCGCCCGCTCCTCCTGCCCCCTTCTCCTCCACTGACACCAGTCCTGAACTCTTCAATGCAGACAAATACTTCTCATAACTTCTCTTTGCATAAACATTTTCCTCTTGACCTGTGGGTATGAGACAATATCAACATGAGAACACTGAGCCAGGAGTTTAGAGAGCAATGTTTTGAAAGAGTCACAGAGCCACAGTATTTACGCACAGGAAGTCAACCTAGCAATGGCTTACAAATAGTTGTGTGTGTGTGTGTGTGTGTGTGTGTGTGTGTGTTATATATACACACAATGTATGATAGCAAATTAGATGCATGTCTACATGTTGAGCGGTCCAAAAGTCATCTACAGCCTGAAACTGAACTTTTGGTCAGATGTTAGGAGTGAATGCACATACATAGAAAGCTATAGGATGCTCCCTTACTCCCTATTTAGTGAATGACTTAACTTTCAGTGTGCTTGTCTGTCAGCATGCCGTTTCGTGATAAATCGCTCAAATTTTAAAAATAGCATATTGGATGACACTAGTGACTCAAACAGTTTTCTATGTAAAAACTTAATGAGGTATCTTGACAGATGCAGTTTTGTTGGCATTTCTCCCAAAAACAAGCTCCGCTGAGGAAAGTGCCAAGTCATTTTGTAACATGTCTCTGTATGTCGAAGGTTTAACTCTTTACTGAAAGCCCAGTGTCCTGAACTGAGATTAGTCAGTTTAAATTAAATTATTTTATGCATAGCGAATAGCGAAAACAAAACACACAGTCCATGCATGAGGACGAAGGGTCGCATGAGGATACACAAACTTTTGTGCATGTCAAAAATGCACACTTCTTTTACACAATATTTACACTTAATTCGTCATTTTTGAAAACTGAAAAATGTGTGTTATTCATCATCGACGCTGTTGATACATTCTGATATAATATTAATCAGTGGTACTGATATTGGCTGATGCGATAATATCAATATGGTATGTGGGTCATTTTATAGACCTTTCATCCACCATACATCAACCAAAGGATGAAACTTACATAGTCTATATACCAATATTCCACATTAATTGAGACTAGAGGCATTGAGTTTTTACTACAATTCTCATAACAATTTGAATCCCCTGACAGAGTTTTTGGTGGAAATGGCACAGATTATCCTATCAAAGAATTATTTTCTATATGAGATGACTTATTTACAGATGCAAGGAATCATCATGGGGTCCGTATTCACACCTGATCTTGCCATACTGACCATGGGTTTTTGGTGGATAAATTTGTGTTTTCTAATAATCCATTTCAATCAAATTTACTATTTTATCGGAGGTATATTGACGCAATTTTTGTCATTTTCCAGGGTTCAAAAGAGGAACTACGTAAATTTTATGAGTACATGAATAGTTTTTGTAGTTCAATCAAATTCAATATGGAACATAACAATATTGAACTTCCATTTTTAGACACTAGAGTTCGAACAACCTACGAATCTTTATCTGCCATGCTGCATCGAAAACCCACAGATAAAAACAGCTTACTTACTACATCAGTCGTCATTTTGTGGAATTGATATGGTACATCCCATGCGTTGATGTACCAATATTGAACAAAAATCATTACAATTCGAGTGTAAGTGGATTTTCCGATTGGATATGGTTAAATCACAAGGCCTGAATGAGGAGTTTAATCTAGTGTTTTCTAAAATTCCGTTCATTTTTGCTCTCCAGATGATGGTGTCTGTGCCGGCATGTGATATATGCTTCTGGATCATATGATCGCTATGTGTTTGTATTAGACTAATTGATCATGTGTGTGTTGGATCACTGAAGTATATAAGTGTGTTCATTGCATGTAGATGGAGTCAGCAAACACTGACGAAGGTCCAGTGGGACAGAAATGTTTGTATCTTTTAATATGCAAGGAGCACATTAATTGCACATTTTTGTATTGATGGAAAAATAAAAGACGAACACTGGATATCTCTGCTGACAATCCCTCTTTTTGTGGATAAATAAAAGTGAGTTGCATATTTTTTTCCCATTTGGATTGTATTGAGATTGAAGCATTTGCAATCACTAAGGCACAAGATCTGTTTTTTTAATATAATCTCAAAATCCACATACATTGGTGTATCACTGCAGCTTAAACTGGGACAGGGGAAACCATTTTAACATTACCACACTTTACCTTTAAAAAACATACCGGTTAGCAGATATTTATACGTTTTATGCAGCCAGCTACAACCTCTTATAATGTGCAAGACACCCCACCATCAAAATGGATGCTACGCCCCTGGATGTAGTCCAAGTATATAACAGACAAAAACAGACCATGACAGTAATTTTTTAACTCCGTTGGAGTGATATATAAAAAAAATTCTAGTGCAACCTCAGCTCCTGCTCTGTTTTCTAGTCATTATTAACATCTTTACTGTAGAAGTGTCTCGAAAGTCGAGAGAATACCTTATTTTTTAACTGTCAAAGTGATGAAACAATTTGAATTATCCACAAATAATTGCAGCCTCTGACGTAATATGCAAGTAGTGTTTTTCCATTTAGTGAGGCCAGCAAGGGGTGCTCACCCTGTGGTCTGTGTGGGTCCTAACACCCCAGTGTACTGACGGGGATGCTGTACTGTAAAAAGGTACCATCTTTTGGATGAGACGTTAAACTGAGGTCCTGACTCTCTGTGGTCATTAAAAAAAAAAAAATCACTTCTCGTAAAGAGTAGGGGTGTAATTCTGGTGTCCTGGCCAAATTCCCCCCATTGGCCCTTATCAAACATCGCCTCCTAATAATCCCCTTTCATGAATTGGCTCTATCACTCCACTCCAACAACAGCTGGTGTGTCATGAGCGTACTGGTGCACTACAGCTGCCGTCACATCATCCCGGTGGATGCTGCAACACACCACCACTGTTCATTATGTAAAGCGCTTTGAGTGTAGTGTCAGAAAAGCGCTATACAAATGATACATTCATTAATTCATTTTGCATGTGTAAGTGTGGAGACACATTTCACTGCAAGGTGTAAATGCAGTCTAGCTTAAGAATATCTAGACAGATCCTATCTAGATATGAAGTGCCTGTTAATGTCAGGTGTAAAGGGGGCCTCAGAAACTGCACTAATTCCAAGAAACTTGATGGAGAAAGCAAAGAACAAAAACAACCAAAATAAAAAAACCAACTAAACCAGGTGAAAAAAAAAAAAAGAAAACATAACGAAAAGGCAAAATGACAAAGAAAACACAATTAAGCATGCAGATGTGTCAATGTGACATTCATTTTGTTGGTGTCTGGATCAATCAAGTTTTTCAAAAATACATTCAATATGAAATTAACACAAAACAATTACTTGCAAACAGCTCAGCTGTTTCTGAGATCAAAAATTTGGTGTAACCGTCTAGAGACGAAAATAAATCAATAAATAAAACTCATTAAAAGCGGTCATGAACCGTTTGGAAAAATAGTTTTATTATTAATCTGTTAAGATTCAAAAAGTGCCTAAGAAAATATGTACTGTAGGTAAAATTGTTTCTCTCCACGTGGAATGTTAATGGGCAGGGGCACCCTATAAAAAGAAGGAAGGTGGTATCTTTTCTTAAAAGTAAAATATTTGATACAGTGTTCCTACAAGAAATGCACCTTTTTCTACAGGAAGCTGAAAAACTTGGCAGGGCATGTGGTGGGCATGTGTTTTGTAGTGCTGATTCGAGTAAGAGCAGGGGAGTCATCACATTGATAAGTAAGCATTTACAATTTAAATGTCTCAAACAGATCAAAGATAATTTAGGAAGAGTCATTGTTGTTTTGGCTGAAATACAAGGGCACAATCTTATTTTGGCTAATATTTATGCACCCAACGCTGATGATCTGAACTTTTTTAAAGATCCTGAGGGAAAGATACAAGCAGCTGGGATCCTTCATGATATGGTTTTGGGTGGGGACTTCAATCTTTATTGGATCCAGCCCAGGATCATAGTGCAAATGTGTGTAGACCCTTTAAAGCAACGTTGACACTACAGAGTATGTGTAAAAATCTTGGTCTTACAGACATTTGGAGACTTCTGAATTCATCTGGGAGGGACTACACCTTTTTTCTTCAGTTCATAAGATTTACTCTAGAAAAGATTTATTATATATATATATATATATAAATAAAAGTCACATATTCCATTTGCCACTGACTGCTCAGTTGGGAATATATTAGTTTCAGATCATGCTTTGGTGTGTTTAGAGATGTTGCTGCATACAGAGAAAATAACTCATATAGATGGCGCTTTAATACATCCCTTCTAAAGCACCCAGCATTTCAACAAATGTTAAAGACAGAAGTCAATGTTTATGTAGAAACCAATTGGTCCTCAGTGTCCTCTGTGGGTGTGGCATGGGAGGCGCTTATGGCAGGTCTTAGGGGGCTGATCATACAATATGCCTCATTCATTAAAAAGATCAAAGCACAGGAATTCAAAGAACTGGAAAAGAGTATTAAAAGTGATGAAACAGAGCTGAAGCGCCGAATGTCATCCAATAGTCTTAGAGAGTTGACTCAGCTAAATATATACAGCTAAGTATAGGTACAATACTATTTCGTCCCAGAAGGTAGAGTTTTGGGTGGGTAGAGTCACATTGGGTTAACATCTTGTGGTGGCCATAATGTGGTTCTCGCTCTCGATGGGGCACGTGGTGAGTTGGGCGTGGATGCCGCGGAGAATAGCATGAAGCCTCCACACGTGCTAGGTCTCCACGGTAACTCGCCCCTGATTGAGGCGAGTCACTATGCCACCACGAGGACTTAGAGCGCATTGGGAATTGGGCATTCCAAATTGGGAGAAAAGGGGAGAAAAATAACATTTAAAAAATGCAATAAAATAAAGCCTTTAAAGAATTCTATTTCGATCTTTATAGTTCCACGTCTGTCTACAGATAAAGATATTAGCAACTTCGTAGAGCCATTAGAACTCCCTAAATTGACGAGTGATCAAAAAGACTTTGACTCAGATATCACTTTGGAGGAGCTTGTTGAGGTAATTAAAGCCTTGCCAACAGGTAAAGCAGTTTTTTAGATCCTATGTCACAGACTTATTTTAGAAGTTTACAGACAGAGTCATTAAAGAAAGGTGAATTACCGTCAACCATGATGCAAGCCCTAATCAGTCTCATTGATAAAAAAAGATAAAGACCCAAATGAATGTAAAAGTTATCATCCAATTTCCCTGATCCAGTTAGATGTAAAAAATGTTGTCTAAAATTCTGGCAAATCGATTAAGCAGAGTAATTACATCTCTTTTACATATATGCATCCCATTATTTCACACTAGAGCTGCATGATTAATCGTTAAAAGATCGCGATCTCGATTCAAACACCCACGCGATCTAATTTCTAAATGAAAACAATTCTGCAATGTACATTAACGTTCCCGTGACATGCCTTTGTGAGGCGGTCAAATTTAAATGAGAAATTCAATTCAAGATGCGTTTGTAAATGTTGATCTTTTAAACTTTATATAGCATCTACAAAACACAGCTCTCCTGCATGAGACGCTGAATAAACTAAAACACAACAGCCAAAGACGTTTGTCCAGCACAGTGCTTTACAATCTGCAGGGTGCAGCCACGATTACCTAGGAGTGTGAAATAATCTTTATTCAGTTCAATATTTTAATAGCTACGGAATTACCCAGATCTGACTAAATTCACTACCCCTGAGCTGTTTGATTACAGGCGGCTGCTGTCCAATGCTCAGATGTGTGTGTCTGCCCATGCACCTGTGTCTCATGATGAATGCAGCGCTCCTGCACAAGACTCCACATTTCTATGCACTTTTTTAACAGAAATATTATTATTTATTTATTTTGCAATAATAACAAGGTGCTGTTTAGTTTGTAATGTATTTGTTGCACCCTCTTGTGGACTTAGGACATTTTAAATGTATATATTTGATTGCATTTTTGCAATAATTAGACTGAAGTAGAGAACATTTTTGGGGTTCACCCATATGCTTATGTATTAACAAGTCCCGCTTTTGCTGGAAAGAATGGATGGAGAGGGGTCTTTATGAAAAATGGGGCTTTGAGATCATTTGAAAATATAACATAGCAATTTGGGATTTCTAGGTCTCAATTGTTCAGGTATTTACAGTTGCGCCATCTACAGTTGAAGTCAGACGTTTACATACACTTAGGTTGAAGTCATTAAAACAAATTTTTTAACCACTCCACAGATTTAATATTAGCAAACTACAGTTTTGGCAAGTCGTTTAGGACATCAACTTTGTGCATGACACGAGTAATTTTTACAACAATTGTTTACAGACAGATTGTTTCACATTTAATTGACTATATCACAATTCCAGTGGGTCAGAAGTTTACATACACTAAGTTAACTGTGCCTTTATGCAGCTTGGAAAATTCCAGAAAATCATATCAAGCCTTTAGACAATTAGCTTCTGATATATGGTTTCACAGTAAACTACATTAGGGTGACCAGACGTCCTGGTTTTCCCAGGACAGTCCCAGTTTTAAGAGGTGTGTCCCAGTGCCCCGACAAGAAATGTCATTATGTCCCGGTTTCAGCTAGTAAGCTCACAGATTTTTTTCTTCTTAAATTAAATCTCCTCATTGTCCTTCTCGGTATTGTCTCTGGTATTGTTTGCAGAGAATAGAAGCAATTTTGTTGCGTTGCACATTGATTGACAATTTCATTCTAGTCTTCAGCAAATCAGCTGAAATGTATCTGGTTACCATGGCAATGACATAATGTGCTTGGCACTCGTGCTCTTTGTCATTCTGTCATTCAGCGCAAGTTAGAAATTCCCAAATAAAAATGTGTTTTCATCAATGAGCTGAAAGAAGCCGATACATTTCTTCATGTAACACGTGAAAATGTGAGCGAGGATGTTCATTTCCCCACGAGCACGGAGGTATATCAGACAATGTCACATTCAGACAGCTACACTGCACTTTTTACATAGTACAAACACTTAAATGTTGAGATGTGGGGATTGTATTTTGAATGTTAGGTTACAATGTTGTGAATTGTGTTAAAATGTGTTCCTGACATGACAAGTCATTTCATAACTACACATGCAATATGACATCATATGGACAGAATAGGCTACATGGAATTTGTACACTATAAAAAAGCTTAAATATGGTTAAATCATTGAAAAACTTTTATAAAATAAAATATACATTTTCACAAACTATATATACACAGTTAAGTGCAGATTTTAGATACCCCTTTTGTTTTATAAGTTTTCACACCCCTTTCAGAATGTCTAAAAATATAAGATATAACAGATCATATTTTTTATGCCCTTCAAAAGCTACATAACACAAAATGTACTCTAATATACGCAAATCATCCTGTTCAAAAGTTTGCACCCCATTGGTTCTTCTTGTTCTGCCTTCTTGAACATCATCGAATGTCTGCACCTTTTGTAATAGTTGTGTATGAGTCCATTAGTTGTCCTAAGTGTCAAAAGCTGGACGTCAATATGATGACTTGTGTCAAATAGCTTCTTCAGGGCGGTACTAAATAAAAAACTGTGTCATTTTTATGAAAGTCGGATGACTTCACATTTGAGTCTTCTTTACATCTGTGTGAACTTGTAAGTTATTTTCCCACCGAGCTGGCTTTTCCAACCGCAGGAAAGTCGCCTCAGGTGAGTCAAGTCCCATCTTTCACATGAACATGTTGACGTGTTAATTTGGCTCATCAAAAAATGTATGCTTTTGAGTAAGTAGCCTAGAAAATGACTGTTTTAGGCAAGGAATGCAATTTTTTTATCTGCTAAGAAGGCTATTTTCAAAATGGTGCCGACTGCTTAATGGATTAAACTATCTTTTATTCTGTGTGCACGTCATGTTTAGAGTACATTAGGTTTATTGTAGGCTACATCACAGGCCTATTTTTTCTATCATGTAGCTAGTTTTTTTTTTTTTTTTTTACATCGTCACTATTCTTACCGAACAGCTGTCATATTAGATCAATGGCTAATGCACGAATGCACGTAGTGAAATACACTAAACTTTTCAGCACATTTTTTTTTCTATCGTAGATTTGGCTTAAGCCTACCTGTTGATTATTTTCAACAATGATCTGACTGTTTTAATATGTTAAGTAACTTTTACTTGGTGAATTCCATTTAGAACAGGCTATTAGGGTTGCGCTATTGGTCCTGCACTATTCATTCAATTGTTTTCAATAAATAAACCAGTTTTTTGCTAATATTGATTCAGTGAATGCATGTCATGTTGTATATTTAATGTAGATTTATCAATGCATGGTGAGCACGTCGCAGATAAATGTCCCTTTTCAGCGGAATTTAATGTCGGTATTTGGAATAGATTAAGTATTTGAAATGGGTCACATAAACAACAATTGTTTTGACTGTTTTCTGAAGGTTGGTTTCTTTTTAGACTGGACGACTTCAGAATTTTCATTTAAACATCAGTGAACTAAAGCCCCAAGGTATGTTATAATGTTTGGAGAAACACCCATCCATTTAAGGGTTAATCAACTATAATAGAGTTGTAGTGATAGTGAGGTGCTAACAGTGTCATGTGTGACACACTCACCCATGCTCAGCTCTTTAAAGGTCTGCTGATTGGTTAAGATCTTGGTAAGAACAGTGCGCATGGCCCCGCCCATCTTGGTGAGCTCTTCTAAGAGCGATATGTGCGACTCTAACTGCTGCAGAACCTTCTGTAGATCTCTGTCAGCCGCAGACTCTGCCAGCACATGATAAGAAGTTTGTGACACAATAAAACAGCATATGTGACACCAGAGAGTGTGATTAGTGCAGGTTCAGCCAGTACTCTCCACACACATGGGGCAGAAATTAGTACACAAAAACCATGACTGTAATTTGCATTTTACATTTCAGACTATGTGATTCTTTGTATTATAAAATTCCTGATAGTTCTGATTCTCATTCTAGAGAGCATTTAATTGGATGGAAATTGCTCCTGAGAGCAAGATGTTTTCCCAGAAGAGGAAGACTATACATTTTAAAATCTCATAAAAGTTACTAAAGTCACTAAATGTGGCAACTTTTAATAGTACACTAGCATATAGATGACCTCAAAGCTAACAGACAAGAACTAAAAGCCACAAAACTACAATTTTGATTTCCATTGGGTCTTTAATATTTGTCATTTTGCAGTTTAGAAATTAAGATTACCAAGATATTTGTGGTCAGTTTATGATCTGAATCCCATCTGTCAGGTCTAAAATAAACACTAAATCTGTCTCTGTAAAGGTTACAGCTGTATTACAAATGGCAAGCCCTTTCAACATTTATTCACGTACAGGATATGATTTATGGATAGAGTGGCAAGAAAAAGTATGTGAACCCTTTGAAAATACCTGCATTTATATATAAATTTGTCTTACAATCTGGTTTGATCATCATCTAAGTTACAATAACGAACAAACAATCTGTTTAAACTAATAACAAACAAATTATTGTATTGTTCTTGTACATAATGACTACGTCATTCAAACATTCTCAGTGTAGGTTGGAAAAAGTATGTGAACCGCTAGGCTAATGAAGTCAACAAAAGTTAGAGTCAGGAGCTGGCAAACCTGGAATCCAATTAATGAAACGAGATTGGAGGTGTGGGTTAGACAGAGCTACTTTGACTTAAAAAAAAAAAAAAAAAAAAGCACTCAAATATTTTTTGAGGACTGATGAAACTAAGGATGAATTGTTTGAGAAGAACACACAGCACTACGTATGGTGTAAAAAGGGCACCGCATTCCAACATGAAAACATCATCCCAACAGTGAAGTACGGTGGAGGGAGCATCATGATTTGGGGCTGCTTTGGGGCCTGGACTGGGAAAAA
The DNA here is from genome assembly GCF_019703515.2 of Myxocyprinus asiaticus. Taxonomy (NCBI): domain Eukaryota; kingdom Metazoa; phylum Chordata; class Actinopteri; order Cypriniformes; family Catostomidae; genus Myxocyprinus; species Myxocyprinus asiaticus. The sequence goes on along the minus strand of NC_059354.1, from coordinate 6,063,359 downwards.
ATAATTACCAAGTTTATCAAGACATCCAACAGGATGGGGTCTGCGTAGCTCAGCAAGTAAAGATGCTGACTACCACACCTGGAGTCACAAGTTCGAATCCAGGGCATGCTGAGTGACTCCAGTCAGGCTTCCTAAGCAACCAATTGGCCCGGTTGCTAGGTTGGGTAGAGTCACGCTGGGTTAACCTCCTCGTGGTCGCTATAATGTGGTTCTCGCTCTCGGTGGGGCGCGTGGTGATTTGTGCGTGGATGCCGTGGAGAATAGCGTGAGCCTCCACACGTGCTAGGTCTCCACAGTAACACGCTCAACAAGCCACGTGATAAAATGCGCGGATTGGCGGTCTCAGACTCGGAGGCAACTGAGATTCATCCTCCGCCACCTGGATTGAGGCGAGTCACTACGCCACTACGAGGACTTAGAGCGCATTGAGAATTGGGTATTTCAAATTGGGAGGGAAAGGGGAGAAAATCCACAAAAAAAAAAAAAAAAAAAAAAATCCAACAGGAAATGTCAGGGTGGCTGTGCGCCAGCTGAAGCTCAGTAGAAGTCGGGTGATGCAGCAGGACAATGAACCTAAACATTGAAGTAAATCCACTACAGAATGGCTTCAAAAAAAGAAAATCCACCTTTTGGAGTGTCCCAGTCAGAGCCCAGACCTTAACCCAATAGAGATGTTGTGGAATGACCTCAAGAGAGCCGTTCACATCAGACATCCTAAGAATATGGCTGAGCTGAAGCAGTTCTGAAAGGAAAAATGGTCCAAAATTCCTTCTGAACGTTGTGCAGGTCTAATCCGCAGCTTTCGGAAATGCTTGGTTGAGGTTATTGTTGCCAAAGGAGGATCGACCAGTTATTAAATCCAAGGGTTCACTTACTTTTTCCACAGTACTGTGAATGTTTAATGGGATGTGTTCAATAAAGACATGAAAGATCATATTTGTTTGTGTTTTGGTAGCTTAAGCACCATCGTGTTTGTCTAAACATGTGACTTTGTGATCAGATCACATTTTATGACCAATTAATGCAGAAAACCAGACAATTACAAAGGGTTCACATACTTTTTCTTGCCACTGTCGGTGTAATTTAATTTTCACTAGTTAAAATGTGTGATATCAGCAATGGAATAACTACTAGTGAAAAAGTAAATGTTTATATCATTACTTAAGTTTTCACAAGTAAATACGTTAATTCTTCGTACGAAAACGATGTCTTTATTCACAAAAATACCCATTCTTGACATAAACAAATGTAATGTCTAGTAAAAAAAAAAAATAAAAAAAAAATACTGATATCTAAAACCAGCATTTTCACTAGTAAAATGTCACAATGATCTGTAATTAACTCCTGTTCAAAACTAGGGATGCACCGATACCACTTTTTCTCTTCCGATCCGATTCCGATATCGTAAAACTCAGTATCGGCCGATACCGATCCGATACCAGTGTTGTTTTTTTGCATAATCAGTTTAGAATATCTGCACATTATTGTGTGGAACTAACTGGGAGTACTCTTTAATATGTAAAGAAACACAAACATCTAACTGCACATTATTTCAGTATAAATGTACACTATTAATAACTAGTATACTGGATAATGTAGCAGCAAAATTAACAGTAATTCCAGTCTTCAAGTCTTCAGCAGAAAAGAAACTAGTGTTTTATTTTTGCCTCTTTTTTTCACAAAAATTTTTCAACTTGTATCTGGACTTTACAGGATTCAGATCTCTTTTTTGTTCAGTTTAGTTGTAAGATATCAGCTCACATTTCATTCACACAGTTATTTTTCTGGAACCCATTCAACTGAAATATTATTATAATTTGTAAACAAATGATAATAATAATATATTATAATAGTAATATATAGTAAAACATCTCAATCGTGCACCTTTAACTTTTAAACCCTCACGCTTTTATTTTGACATTCTGAACTCTCCAGGAAGTCCTGTATGTGTCAGTTTGTAGTCAAGTTCACAGTAGTTTAATTCGCTTCTTATTCAAATTCTGGTAAAATGCACCTCCAGTGCTGTTCTAAACGCCTATTATAAGTGAACCGAACTATTGAGCATCTACATCTGAGATGTTGTTCGTGAGTAGTGCTCAAATATTGCGCACCGCTGTGAAGACTAAAAATAGCCGCGAGTGTGTGTGTGTAAACGGAGCAGCACCATTCACTGACGTGCTGGAGCTGTGCGTGCATTTTATATATTTACTTATTAAACACAGCTTTTTGTGATTCACAGAGCTATGGCACGTCTTCAAGTGGCTTTGAATAAAATGCACGAGTCATATGAACTACATTAATGGTGTTTTTATGGTTCTTTTATGTCATTTTTGGAGCTTGACAGTAACGAACATGACTAACACACAATAATGGATTTGGATCGGGCTCGTCAGAGCCGATACCGATCCAGGTATCAGATCGGTGCATCCCTATTCAAAACACAATTACAGATATCTATATATTTTTTTTTCTATTTGAAACTCCAAATATATCAGCATCACACTTCTTACTAGTAAAACTATCATTTTTTTATATCAATAACTGTTACTAGTGCAGATGTCCATTCCTGATATCAACTATTAAATTACAACTCCTAAAAATGCTTATTTTTGAAATCTGTAATTTGGTTTTCCACATGTGCCGATGTTAATTTCAGATATCCGTAATGTTATTTTAACTAGTAAGAAAGCATTTTACTTTATCCATAATTACTTCCCAATTTAGTGGTATGTGAAATCCATTTCCAGATGTCTAAAATACCAAATCTAACATAATATTACATAAAATAATTACATAAGCTGATATGTGTATTTGGCATTTTAACTGTAATTGCGTTTTGAACAGGAGTGAATGGCAGATCATTGTGAAATTCTACTAAAATGTAGTTAATTATCTTGATTTTACTAGTTATAATTACACTTTTAATATCAAGAATTAACATTTTCACTAGTGAAAACTTACATCTATTGCTACCGATATAACAAATGAGCATTTTCATTAGCTGTAATTCAATTGTAATTCAAATTAATATTTGTACTAGTAAAAATGTAACTATTGATATACATTTTTTTTATTACTAGCGCATAGCTGATGAAATTGGAATTTCAACTAGTAAGAAATCAATAAAAGATATCTGTGTGTTCTGAACAGGAGTGAATGACAGATCATTGTGAAATACTACAAGTGAAAATGCAGTTACAGATAAAATACTTATTACTTGTTGAAATTCCATGTTTGATATCAAGAATTGGTATTTCTGTGAAATGATAACATTTGTTTTATAAATAATTAATGTTTTTACTTGTAAAAAGTACTGATATAAAAAAATTGGCATTTTTACTAGACGTAATTCCATTGCTGATTTCAAGAATTAGCATTTTGACTAGTTAACTAGATAAAAAATCTATATAACACACACTGCATGTGATTAAATGTCAAAAGGGCTTACGATATCTTGCAAGCACATTCAGGTGTGATATGGTGTCTCACCTGGTTCTGTGTAGCCGTCTCTCAGGTACTGGATGATAGTGATGATAAACCGCGGCAAAACCATCTCAGACATCAGCAGCAGATCACGAGGGACCGATGGCACATTCTCACCTGTTTTTAACCGATGCCTTCTACAAAACCTGTCACACAAAACATGTGAATTACAAAACTGACAAATGACAGCTTAGTAGGCTCCTATTAGTAACATCTTACAGCATAAATAACCTTTTTGAGCTTTTATAATTAAAAATACTTACACAGCCAAAAATCCCATTAACTGTTATGCCTGTCTAATAAGGGTGTAGCGTTTTATCGTGGCACGACTCATCGTGGTTCAAAAATATGACGATGCACATAGTGGAGATGTTTTTTTTTGCATCTGTTCTACCCAATGCGCACGACGCCCTAAGCCTAATGCGGGTGGAGCTATTGTACAATAAGTTCGGCTGAAACCAATACGAAACCAGGAGCAGGAGCAACAATGTTTTGGACTCGGACACCAACCAGCCTGCAAACTAAAGGGAGCATTGAATTCAGCCAGTAACGCTCATGATAAACAGTGAATCGCTAGTGTCCTCTGCAGCTGATCTCAGTGAGTTGTTATATTTGCCAACTTTGTTAGCTTTTCTTACACTGCTGTCATCTTATTTTATGCATCGTTTTGTTCTGTAAGGGGATTTTTGAAGTTTGGAAGACTGCAACTGTTAAGTATACAGGTGGGATTCTCAATCAATAATATTATATGCTATGGCAAAAATCCAAATACAACCATCTGCTACACCAGTGCTAATAATGATTCCACTGTTACAGTTTACAGAACTTAGCAAGTTAAGCCATAGTTCAAACAAAACATTGTAATTACATTACCTGTCGTCTTGAGCGTAGATGTCGTCTCTGACAATCTTGTTGAGCAATGTAATAACGATGGATTGCATTAATCCGTATGTTTAAATATGTCCTCAAAAACAAGAGTAAAAGCTGTAAACAAACACACTGTGACGCGCCATGTTTGTTTATGTTTGAGGTAGTCACGTGAAACTACCACGTAGTCACGGTTCGGCTCTCAGGTCAGTGGAAAAGCAGTGAACCAGTGGATCACAGGCTCGGCATGAGAACCATCGCAATTTCAGTGGAAAAGGACTATCTGTTTACTGTACATTGTTGATTGGCTAGCTGCTAATGCACCCCAATTTTCCACACAGGATGAATAAAGCACCAGTAACTCTCATGTAAGTTTCAATCAATGTACAGTACCTCAAACACTGAAGTGAAGGACATGTTCAGTGTGTGTAGTGTCAGAAGGGAAGAGACCTGTCACTGACCCTCTGGGTGGGATAAAAATAACTCAGACTGTGTCACTCTCAGTAAGGCAGTGATCAGGTGCCACAGCACACGCCACACTATTAACCCCCCCACCCCCAACAGCCCGTCTGACTGGCACACCAGCACAAATGTTATCTGGCAGTGCACGTCTCTGTCTCAAAATCTAGTTAGCTGTCTACTTCACTGCATTTATATGAATCATGGACACGTTCAAATCAGATCTAACATTCACTATGATTTGGGGGCATCATAGGCATATTCTGCATAGTCTTTAAATCTTTACAAGCCATCATATGACCAATGATGCCCCACAATGCAGTCTAGGTAGATCAGTAGGTTTAAGAATATGATACCCAAAAGGGCTGCTGACTAGGACCCATCTATGCCGATTTCCCAAGACACTAATGATACGGAAAGCACCCTCGATTCAAATCAGCAGTGCTTTTAGCAATGCACACATAAAAAACAAAAGTGCTGCAGATTCTGAACATGCCTATGTTAAATATGCCCAAAAACTAGGGGTAGACTGATATATCTGTCAGGTGCTGATAGTTGCTTATTGGAACTACCGTTATCTGCAAAAATGGATGGTGATAATTACCAACAGTTTTTTTCATAATTTGGTCATTCCAAAATAAAAGTCCCTGGTGTGTTTTGGGCTTGTTTATAGTTAAAAGTGCTGCACTATGTACAGTATCAAATCTTAATTTTTTTTTTTTCTGGTTATTTTGGGGATTTTGGTTGAACAATCAACCAGAGTTGGGACTGGACTCAGACTCGAGTCAGAGTCACGAGTCCAATTTTAATGGACTTGGACTTTTTCATGGACTCGGATGCGTTTTTACTCTGACTTGACTCGGACTCTAGCTTTTGGGACTCTGGATTTTTTGGAGTCCATGACATTTGTGATGCAATAAAATTTCTTTTTTAATAAATAACGAAACAGAAATTTATGAACACATCTCTGTCTGCATGCAGCTGTATTAGCCCCTGAAGTCATAGACGTAGCCAGAGTTGTTTCACTGTGTTTAAGCAAACACACACACACACGCGCGCGCACGTGCACAGGCACACTCATCAGTCAACCAATACACCTGAATGTTACTACAGAGACTACTGTATAACATCGACTACCGAGGTGGCTGGCACGATGAAAACATAAGGACGGTATCCAATATGTATGTATCCAATACAATAGAAACTAAACAAGACAGTTTCACACTGGACCTGACAACTGGTAAAATTGCATATGGCATTTATGCAGCCAAGATGCTCACATTTCGGTTTCATCGTGATTAAAAACTTAAAATCAAGAACTTCAAGTTAAGTCACCCACATCATGTCTCTCACAGTTTACTAAAAACAGCATATCGAAATAAAAATACATAAAAATAGTATTAATATTGGATATTAAGTCTTTTTAGGCGTAATGTATCTACACATGTAGGCTTCTGTAGTCTCTTGTGGTCCACGCAGTGTTTTCAGCTTGAACTGGTCCATAATAGCTTGATTAATTATCCGTGTAACTTTTTAAATAGTCGGGGGGAAAAATCGTTATTACTAAAGCAGACAGCAACTCTAAACAGATAAACAGCACCTATTTATTATTGATTGACTATTTTCAAAGCACTGACGAGCTGCTTAAAATACATTCTTTTACAGCATTTGTCCACCATTCACAACATTCAACCATGCACAATAAAATATTAGGATATTTTGGGCAGTGAAATGCTTTGTTTATAATTTAATTATAGACTATAAAATAAATGTATTATTCAATGACAGAGTTTGTGTATGAAGCTAAACTTCATGTTACGAGATGAATTTAGCTGGTTATGATGTTTTTATTTTAAATGTTTATTTTATTTTTATTGTAAACCACCGGGTAACTTATGCACGTCTTTTTTAGCACACATCTCTGACACTTTTGAAGGAAAATTCTGTTAAATTTATGACTCAAAATTATTATTCTCCTTGTTTTGCAGTTAAAGAAGAGCTCAATGAAATTTTCTTTGGTTAGTATTTAAAGATTTCAGACTGATTGCAGACTAAAGTGGCTGCCGCTCAAGCAAATATCAATTATTATAATTTTTTTTTATCTTCCGTGGCAGCTGCTGTGAGATGCACACAGACACATCAGGGATTTAGGTACACAAGCAGCACGCAGAACTACCCTGCATTGTGCGGTTTCGAGCAAATTAACTAGAAAATCATGTCCGTGATGACATGGCCCTAATATTATCAGTGGGCTTTTCCAGTGTTTTTGGATGTAGCATTTGCAGTCAAATCGTGAGACGTAACTTCTCAGCGAGTGCCAATTACTACTGTTGACTCATTTGTATGTACTGTATTTTCCCAAATCAGTCGGCAAATAGAGAAAAAAGATTCAGAAAGAAATCTCAGTATAGACTTATTTTATTAGATAGGGATCATTTTAAATAAAACTAAATTGAATTGAATTGACAAATTGAAAATGAAGTAGAAATAAAAACTAAATTAAAATTCGAAAAATAATAACCTTGGTTGTAATGACTAACGCAGCTTTCACTTCCTTTAGTCTATGTTTGAGTGGAGGGGAAAAAGCAACAAATAATTGAAATGTCAACAGAACGCAAAAAGAATTGTGTTGAACAGTTTTTTCTTCATTCACTGAAAGCATAGGCTTTCATTCTGAAACCACTTTGAAGTTTGTTCAGCAGGATACTAATCATAAAATGTATATATGAAATGCAACAGAGGTGTTTTTGATACATTTACATTGACAAACTCGTCGCCTTTAGCACACTCTTTCCTGCCAAACAAACTACTTATTAAAGGGATAGTTCACCCAAAAATGAAAATTCTCTCATTATTTACTCACCCTCATGATATCCCAGGTGTGTATGACTTTCTTTCTTCACCAGAACAGATTTGAAAAGTAAAAGATCATAAAAAGTAATTAAATATTGATCTTTTTTTCACACCAAAAGTGATCGTATAGCTTTAGAAGACATTATTTTAACAGCTGGTGTCATATGGATGAAGTTTATGCTGACTGTCTGTGATTTTTGAAGCTTCAAAAGAGAAATCTCCATTCATTTGCATTTTAAAGACCTTCTGAGCTGAGATATTTTTTCAAATTTTCTTTAAAAGTTTCTGCAGAAGAAAGAAAGTCATACACACCTGGGATATCATGAGGGTGAGTAAATAATGACAGAATTTTCATTTTTAGGTGAACTATACCTTTAAGTAGAAACAATTAGGAAAACTGCTTGTAGGCTCAATTGTTGTTAAATATTACTGCATATTTCATCTTTAATAATAAAAAATAAAAAAAAAATCATCCCCATCATTACTGAATCCCCCTACCCAAAAATGACATCTAGCTATAGTTGGCTCAACTAGATTTAAGACTAAGAGGCCCCAAACTGCAGCTGATTTGGAACACACCAATGACGTGGTGCCCAAAAATTATGTCTTGCTAGTCGGCTCACTAGGTGCTGACAAAATTGAGATGACTCGCAATGCACCTTTGGGGCCCAATTATGCTGCTGACTCGTAGCACGCCTATGCCCACTACTGCCATTTCTGGAGTCAGTTTGCTAGGTTTGAGGTTAAGATGTCCAAAAATGCTCAGATTCGAACAGACCTATGACATGATGCCCAAAATGTAAGTCTTGCTTGCCTGTTCAACTAAATTTGAGACTACGAGGCCCCAAACTGCAGCTGATTTGGAATACACCAATGATGTGGGGCCCAAAAATGTTCTCTAACTAGTCGGCTTACTACATTTGACATTACAAGGCCCCAAAACACAGCCAATTCGTTACACACCAGTGATGTGATGCCCAAACATTAAGTCTAGACAGTAGGGGTGTAATGATCCATTGATCCAATGACAAACAATCCAATGTTATGGATACAATATGTTGTGGGATGTTGTCATGGGTATGTAACTGAAAAATTCGCTGTCATCAAACGAGTGATCATCACTTGTGTGTGTTTATTTTTTATATTATTTATCTGCATAATTTTTTTTTTCAACAATAAGTACCTTATTTTGTTGTGGATGTCCCAATGTGTATACAGAGAGCTGAATAAAATAATAAAATAATATTTTAGTTGCATCTGAGGGCAAAAAAAAAAAATAATAATAATAATAATAATTGTGTAAAATATGCACATAATATCGGATTATCGATCGCAGGCCGCTGAATCGAATCATATCGTATCGCGGCAGACTTTGAAGTATCGGCAAATATCGGATCGCATCGTGATGAAACGTCCAATTTACACCCCTACTATACAGTGAGCTCGCTAGACTGATGCCCCAAAACGCAGCTGTTTCGGAACGCGCAAATGCTATGATATGGTACGATATACAAGAAGGCCGACTAGGCAGTGAGCTGGCACAGTGTTTGAGACACAACCCCTGTCAGTCAGCCTGTCAGATCCCCGCTCAGAGCCCCGATACTGACCCGCTCTCTCTCATGACGTTCCCGTCCCCGCAATCGCAGGCCCCGCCGGCCTGACTCCGGAACATGTTGAAATCGTGGCCCGTGTGATCGCCGTTGTTGAAGCACTCGGCGCATAGCGACATGCACGGCGAGATGCCGCACGTCCGGCAGCGGTAGGCCACAAAGTTGGCCGTCCACACCAGCCCGCAGAGGGTGGCGTTGTCGTAAGACCGGACGGTGCGGCAGAAGTCGTCGAAGCCGTCCCCTCCGGCCAGCAGCCATTTACACCACTCCAGCGCCTCCGGGTCCGAGCCGCGCTCCGGGTTCAGCACGCTATCCAGCAGCTCCTGCAGCTGCCGCAGCGCCGAGCTGTTGTCAGTCCGCTTAAGGTCTGCCTTCAGATGGGCGGCGGTGGATTTCTTGTCCCGGCGCAGCTGCGACGCCGCCATCATGCGCTCCGGGTTTGTTGTGCTCACTTTATTTTGGTTGTCTTGTTGCTTACGTTCACGGCGCTTCTCGCGAGTTCTTGTTGCTACGGCTCCCACTGCGTTCCTCGCACGAGCTCCATTGGAACAGAAGAGGGGCGTGGAATGGACATAAAAGTGCTGAAGTGGGCGGGGCTCAGCATCTCACAAGTTACATATACATTTATTCACGTTCACTTTGATTTAGTTTTGCTTTGTATATGTGCAAAGATGTTTTGTATTGATAAACGTAATATATTTTTTTACAACTTAGTGGAAGTGATATAATGATATATTACAATGTCATAGCATAAGAAAAAAATAAATTGCATGTAATATACAATTATTAATGTTAACGGGGATGATCCATGTACATAACATTGTTTATTTCGTTTTTTTAACGATACTGTAGTGTTTCCTGTAAATGTGCAAGCAAGAAGGCTATTAGAGCATGTAATTTTATTATTTAGTTTCCTCGTTTTTTGTTTTGTTTTTATACTCTGGCACACTCTTATTTTATTCTTTACATAATTTAAACCACGTAAACTTTGTAACATTGTTCATTGTAGACTGCGAATGAACACTTTATTGTGTTGTTCATATTAATAGCCTATACATATGCAACTTTTGCATATATTCCTTTAGCATACGCTTTTATTCTTAACAATTTACAGTATCATAAAGTAGCCAACAAAATTAATAGTACCGTATGTTCCGCAATGCCAAATTTTACGAGTAAACTAGAATAGTACACAACTAGTGAAGAAGTATAATTGTAGAGCGGTAGAGAAAAGACGTTTAGTTAAACACGTTTTATTTACTGTTTTATTAGATTAGAATTTTTCAATTTTATCCCCAGACCTGCACGTGGACGGTTTTGTCGCGTTTTTGTATGCTACTTTTTTCAGCGCTGGACAAGATGGACCAATCACAGTCGTTTATGATTACTGGATGAGGCATTTCATACAATCATTAATGGAAAAGTACGGGACCGGATTTCAAATTGTATAAGAATGATTAATTCTTGGAGTAAATTTACTTAAAAGATTATACTCCTCATTGTGAAAATGCGTCCATGAAGACAAAAAACGTCCTGAGGTTTGAGTGCGGCTCGATGGAGGATTCTGTTTTCAGAGCCGCCTAGCGCCACCTGGAGGAGGACACCTTTCAGTCATTTCAGTCAGTGTGTGTGTGTGTGTGTGTGTGTGTGTGTGTGTGTGTGTGTGTGTGTGTGTGTGTGTGTGTGTGTGTGTGTTAGTAATGTTATGACAATGTCAAACGTAAAACGTTACCATGTCAATAAAGCTACCTGAATCGAAATCTAATAGCTTGCAAAATCTTCCGCCCAGTGGTGTGTTTGGCGTTAAATGTTGTTCTTCTCGCGAGGTTTTGTTTGTCTAAGGTATGTTTACAGTTGTTCTCGCGATGTTTTGTCGCTTGATTGACATAGGGTGTGTAGGTCAGATGGCAGGCTGAGATGTTGCTTATCTGACAAAAGCATGTTGTTTGAACGTGTGCGGAGACTATTTTTGGATGAATATCTTCCAATATAACTCAGCATCACAAGTAAACATGTCTATGACTCAGCATGTTTCTGAAACAACACAAACCACACATTCAGATTATGTAGAGACATTCCAAGGCAATGTGACAGACTATTGATTGTTTTTATGCAGTTTGTCCTTGTTTTATCCTTTCTGCACCATAATATCTGGGTAAATCTCAATGTCAAGCCTGTTAAGATTCCAGAACATATTTAATCACACAATAAGATGAAAATAATAATAAAATATATATACACATACACTGAAAAATAAAGTATTTGTTCTGTAATACAGTAATAAAAACCATCCTGAATGCAGAATTTAACAGAGCAAATAACAAATCAGAAATACATTTAATACAATTCTTCAGGTGTTTTCCCACAGATTTTAAGAGTCAAAACTGCAATCAAATAACAACTATAAGTTAAATATTTCATTCATTAATCTCTCCTTTTATAAAATTTCACTAATTACATCAAAACAAATGTGAATACTTAACTTCTTATTGTCACATGAGCAAACAGTCAGAAACTGCATTGCCTGATTGAAGTCTTACAGGCCTTAAGTACAACATTACATAAAACAATAACAGTTCTTGTTTCATTTAGTGTCGGACATGACGGAAGTTAACCTAATTCATTAACCACCCCGACTAATGTAGAAGTGTTTTTGATTAATTAAAAAGATCCAGCTCATAAGATTCATTTGTTCGGGAATCAGATTACACTTGCAACGCTGTATGTTGTGTGCTGTAGATTCAAAAGAACCCGTTCATTACAGTAATTTCTACAGTTGTGCACAGTGGATTCAAAAGAACCCGTTCATTACAGTAATTTGTTCAGGAATCGGACTACACAAGTAGCACTGTATGTTGTGCACTGTAGACTCAAAAGAACCTGTTCATTACAGTAATTTCTCCAGGAATTGGACTACAGTAGCAGTGCTGTATGTTGTGTGCTCTAGATTAAAAAAAGCCCATTCATTACAGTAATTTCTACAGTTGTGCACTCTGGATTCAAAAGAACCCGTTCATTACAGTCATTTGTTCGGGAACCGGACTACACTAGTTGTGCTGTATGTTGTGCACTGTAGATTCAAAAGATTCATATTTTTAAGGGACATTAGAATGATTATGTCATCTGCTGCACTCATAACAGCTGGCTAACTGAACAATTGTTTGTCTGTCCGAGGAAACTGAACGGCTTTATATCAGCTGGAATGTTTTTGTGGAGGAACACACCTTCAAGACAGTTCTGTGAGAGAATCTACACATTCTTTGTGTTTATTCTGCCTGTTGGCTGGGGCCTGTTTTACAAAGTATTTTCTGTTATGTAATTTAGCCTCACAAAATTTGTATAGAAAAACCGGGCTCGAGCAATCTGATGGCAAAGTTGTCGCGGGGACTCTCATATGCATACATGGACCTTCTGAGTTTAGAGGGATCAACGCCGGTTGGCGCTGTCGTGTGTGGGGTTAATGCACACGTTTTTCTTTTTTCTGTTTGTTTTGTTTGGGGGAAGTTCGGGGTTTGATTGTTGCATTAATGGGGAATGTGGTCTGTATAATCTTGCTTTTGACACACTATTTATTTTTTTTATTATATCAATATGTCAGATGTTAATGTGAATGGATTATCTCTCTCCACATGGAATGTGAATGGGTTGGGGCACCCCGTAAAAAGAAGGAAGGTTATCTCTTTTCTTAAGCGTAAGAAATATGATATAGTCTTTCTTCAAGAAATGCATCTTTCCCCGCAGGAAGCTGAAAAATTTGGGAAGATATGGGGTGGGCATGTTTTCTTTAGTGCTGGCATGAGTAAGAATAGGGGAGTCATTACACTGGTAAGTAAACATCTACAATTCAAATTTCTCAAACAGATTAATGATAAATTAGAAAGAGTCATTATTGTTTTAGCAGACATTCGGGGCAAAGGTTGATTTTGGCTAATATTTACGCACCTAACGCTGATGATCAGGGCTTTTTTATAGATCTTGAAGGGATGTTGCAAGCCACTGGCACCCCTCATGATATAATATTGGAAGGAGACTTTAATTTATTGATGGACTCAGTCCTTGATCATAGTGAAGCAAAAGTGTGTAAGCCCCCTAGAGCAACAGTGATGCTTCACAGGATGTGTAAAAATCTTGGTCTTGTAGGGACTATACATTTTTTTCATCAGTCCATAAGATTTATTCTAAAATAGATTATTTTTTTTTAAATATCTAAGTCATTCATTTCATCTGTTGTTGATTGCTCAATTGGAAACATTTTAATCTCAGGTCATGCCCTGGTGAGTTTAGAGATGTTGCCACACACAGAGAAAAATAAATTATACAGTTGGTGCTTTAATGTATCCCTTTTGCAAAATCCTGATTTCCAACAAATGTTAAAGACTGAAATCAATGTTTATATGGAGACCAACTGGTCCTCAGTATCCTCTGTGGGCATGGCTTGGGAGACACTTAAGGCTGTTCTTAAGGGTCGGATCATACAGTATGCCTCATTCATCAAAAAATCTAAAGCACGAGAACTTGTGGAGCTGGAAGGGAATATTAAAAGTGCCAAAGCAGAGCTGAAGCGCCAAATGTCGTCTGATGGCCTCAGAGAATTGACCCGACTGAAATATAGATATAATACTATTTTGTCGCGGAAAGTGGAGTTTTGGTTATTCAGGGCAAGGCAGTCATACTTTGCGTTGGTGGACAAAGCAGGGAAGCTTTAGGCTAGATATATAAAGCAGAGAGAGTCTTTTTCTACCATTCCATCAGTGAAATCTGCTGGTGGTGAAATTTTTACCTCGGCCATTGATATTAATAATGCTTTTAAAGAATTCTATCTTGATCTCTATAGTTCCACGTCTTCGTCTACTTATGAAGATATTAGAAACTCTGTGGAACCATTAGAACTACCTAAATTGACGACTGAGTAAAAAAATTCTCTTGATTCTGAGATAACCTTGGAGGAGCTTGACGAGGTAATTAAGGCCTTGCCTACAGGCAAGGCTCCCGGGCCAGATGGCTTTGCAGCTGAGTTTTTTAGATCTTATGCTACAGAATTGGCTCCACGTTTGTTAGAAGTTTATACAGAAACATTAAAGAATGGAAAGCTTCCCCCAACCATGACACAAGCCCAGATCAGTCTGATTCTTAAAAAGGACAAAGATCCAAGTGAGTGTAAGAGTTACCGTCCAATTTCCCTGATCCAGCTAGAAAAATTCTGGCTAACCGATTAAGTAAAGTTATGACATCTCTTAAACATATAGATCAGGTGGAGTTTATTCGGGGCCGCAGCTCTTCTGATAACATCAGGCGTCTAATCAATATCATGTGGTCAGTGGCGAATTGTCAGACTCTGATCGCTGCCATCTCACTTGATGCCGAAAAGGCATTATATATGGTAGAATGGGATTATCTTTTTAAGATTTTGGAAATATACGGGTTCGGGAATACTTTTATTGGATGGAATAAGTTACTTTATAGACACCCGGTAGCGGCGGTACAAACAAATGGATTAATTTCAGATTATTTTACTCTGGACAGGGGCACCCGGTAGGGTTGCCCTCTTTCCCCATTATTGTTTTGTCTTGCCTTGGAACTATTAGCAGCCGCGATAAGAAAAGAGTATGATTTTCCAGGGGTGATGGCGGGAGGAGTGGCGCATAAGCTTTTGCTTTACGCAGATTATATTTTATTATTCGTCTCCGACCCCACTAGATCTATGCCTTGCCTCCACAGAATTATACTTTTCTAAATTTTCAGGATACAGTTAATTGGTCTAAATCCGAAGTTTTTGCTCTGACTGCTTACTACCCAGTAACGGCTTTTCAGCCGGGCGCCTTCCAGTGGCCCAAACAGGGCATTAAGTATTTGGGCATTTTATTCCCAGTAAATTTATGTGATTTATTTAGAGTTAATTTTGAGCCTTTAATAAAAAGGTTTTCGAGTGATGTGGGCAGGTGGGCTTCATTACATTTATCGATGATTGGAAAGGTTAATGTTATTAAAATGAACTGCATTCCAAAATGTAACTACCTGCTGCAGTCTCTCCCTGTAGATGTTCCCCTCTCTTATTTCAAGCAATTTGATAGCATAATGATGTCCTTCATTTGGAATGGTAAGCATCTCAGGTTACATTTCAATAAGTTACATAGGCCGATTGACAAAGGTGGGCTAGGCCTACCCAAGATTTTCTTTTATTATTATGCGTTCGGTCTCAGACATTTGGACCATTGGTCGCTCCTACCTGAGAGAGCCCCTCCCTGGTTCTATATTGAACAGGAAGTTCTTGCCCCTATTTCGCCATTGCAAAGCCTTTCGATCAAACTAATTGGAGAAGTTAAGTCACACCCCGTTATCTCGCATCTGCACCTGGTTTGAACAAAAGTGTCCAGAGTGTTTAATTTGGACATTTATTTAAGTGTTGCCTCAAGCATATGGCTGTGCAACCAGTGCAATCAGACTCTATGCTACAAGACTGTTTTGATCACACGTACTGGGAGATGTTCCGATCCGCCTCTGATGACGACATCGAGCTTTACGCTGATAGCGTAATGTGTTTCATCAGAACGTGCGTAGAGGACGTGGTTCCGACCAGAACAATACGGATCTATCCGAATCAGAAACCATGGATAAATAGCGATGTTCGCGCGGCACTTAATGTGTGGACCTCCGCTTTTAATTCCGGGAACGCGGAGGAGCATAAACAAGCCAGTTATGCCCTCCGAAAAACTATCAGAACCGCAAAACGCCAGTACAGGAGTAAGATTGAAGGACAGTTTAACACCACCAACTCTAGAAGCATGTGGCAGGGAATTAACATCATCACGGATGTAACGTCTGTGTAAGATCAGTGATGGCTAATTACACTTTGTTTGAAAAAAACCCTTTTAGCCTTTTGACATTTGCATATAAATTACTGACCTGGCCTCCGCATTTACATTTATATGGGTGCTAAATTGCAGATGGTCTTTATCACTATCAAAAGGATGCTAAAACAGGTCGCCTCTGGAGTGTCTCCATCAAGCTTCAAACACATTCCACAGAAAGGGGGGTGACCCCCGTGCCAGGCACCAGAACAGTTGTCTGTCTCCAGTAATTCCAATACACGTCACACACACACCTAAAGACATTTTCTCTATTTTAGGCCATAGTAAGCAGTTATAAATGTATCTGCTATATGCATGTGTTGTATGTATATTCCCCTATTATATTAACTTAGTTAAAACCCTTTACTTGTATTAGTTAGACGTTAAATGCCTATATTCAAGTGTATCTCTGCTTTAATATCGTCTGGAGGTTACCTTCTTGGTATCAAAATGATCTTCCCTTTATTTCTCACACATTAATGTACACCATGTGATCGTGAAATGCATCGAACAATTCTTACTATGTTTTGAATTAAAAGCTGCACTAGCGGTCCAGATCAGCAATAAAATGCGAATGGGCCATAAACGGAGACAAAGGATGTCTCTCCCGCTCAAAATGCATGCCTCTGATTGGCCACTCCACCCACAAAATGGGTGCGGCAATGAACTATTAAAACTCCAGAACGCAGACTAATCATCGCTCAAAACTCTTCTTCTTGAGACCAACACACTCCAAAACTCTCCTCTTGAGTTTAACCTTCTGGCAGTGTTTACCTTCAAGTAACTTTGTGGATTTGCTGTGGACTTCTTCAACTCACTCCTAAAGAAATCGTCGAGAACCTCGTCTACCGCATCACGACTCTTATTCAGCAACAAACCAATGCAAGTAACCATTTACAACTGATTAGATGCGCGTTTAAGTTTGAACCCCTTTTAAGGTGAATTGTGCCTCTGATGATTCTCATTTAGGTTGTGGTTAATTGATGTGAAATACTGCCATTCTCTGCTCTTCTCTCTCCTTTCCTTACTTTCCTTCATTCTATATATGTATGTTTTGCTTAGTTTGTTTGTATGTTAGTTATAGTTTCATTTATTAAATCCCTTATATTCACAATTGATTGTCTCTGTGTTCCACTCACAATTCAAAGTCACTGAATGTTGCTCCTTGCTACATACTAAACTACTGCTAGCACTGTATAAGTAGGAAGGCTATTGTTCCTTGGCCAGGAAAGTAATCTTCCTAGAATTGATAAATAATTATATTGTCTGCTCGGTGGACGGACAGATCAAGTAATTGTAATATCGATTCTGCTACAGTTAATTCTAAGATCTAATCTAAATATTTATTATTAATTATAACCAGTTATAATTAATTATAAATAATTCCCTTTTTAAGCTAATTTGCTACACGGACTTTAAAGGGAATAAAAACTCCGCCATGAACACCGCTGCCTCTCTCCCGGATGAGCTAAATACTTTTTATGCTCGTTTTGAGGGAAATAACACCGCCCTCGCGGAGAGAGCTGAAGTTACAGAGGTTAGTTCACTCTCCGTCTCTGTAGCGGATGTAACCCAATCCTTCAGACAGGTGAATATCCGCAAAGCCGTGGGCCCAGACGGCATTCCGGGCTGCGTCATCAGAGCGTGCGCGAACCAGCTGGCTGGTGTTTTTACGATTATTTTCAACCTTTCCCTCTCTTTGTCTGTAGTCCCCACATGCTTTAAAACATCCACCATTGTGCCTGTTCCAAAACAATCAAAAATAACTTGCTTTAATGACTGGCGTCCTGTTGCTCTGACCCCCATCATCAGCAAATGCTTTGAGAGACTAATCAGAGATTACATCTGCTCTGTATTGCCTCTCTCTCTTGACCCGCTGCAGTTTGCTTACCACAACAACCGCTCCAATGATGATGCCATTGCATCTACAATACACACTGCTCTCTCCCACCTGGAAAAAAAGAACACTTATGTGAGAATGCTGTTTGTAGACTACAGCTCAGCATTCAACACCATAGTGCCCGCCAAGCTAGATGAGAAACTCTGGGCTCTGGGCTTAAACAGCTTGCTGTGCAGCTGGATCCTGGACTTCCTGTCAAGCAGACGCCAGGTGGTTAGAATAGGCAGCAACATCTCCTCCTCACTGACCCTCAACACTGGAGCCCCACAGGGCTGTGTTCTCAGCCCACTCCTGTATTCCCTGTACACACATGACTGTGTGGCAACACATAGCTCCAATGCCATCATTAAGTTTGCTGATGACACAACGGTGGTAGGTCTGATCACTGACAATGATGAAACAGCCTACAGAGAGGAGGTGCACACTCTGACACACTGGTGTCAGGAGCACAACCTCTCCCTCAACGTCAGTAAGACAAAGGTGCTTGTGGTGGACTTCAGAAGAAAAGACAGAGAACACAGTCCCAGCACCATCAATGGAGCACCAGTGGAGAGAGTCAGCAGCTTCAAGTTCCTGGGTGTCCACATCACTGAGGAGCTCACATGGTCCATCCACACTGAAGTCGTTGTGAAGAAGGCTCATCAGCGCCTCTTCTTCCTGAGATGGCTGAGGAAGTTTGGAATGAACCGCCACATCCTCACACGGTTCTACACCTGCACTGTAGAGAGCATCCTGACTGGCTGCATCTCCACCTGGTACGGCAACAGCACCACCCACAACTGCAAAGCACTGCAAAGGGTGGTGCGAACTGCCAGACACATCATCGGAGGTGAGCTTCCCTCCCTCCAGGAAATATATACAAGGTGGTGTGTGAAAAAAGCTCGGAGGATCATCAGCGACTCCAGCCACCCGAGCCATGGGCTGTTCTCACTGCTACCATCAGGTAGGCGGTATCGCAGCAGCAGGACCCGCACCAGCCGACTCCATGATAGCTTCTTCCCCCAAGCAATCAGACTTCTAAACTCTTGATCTCCCACGATCAAATACATCAGCACTGCACTTTATTACCCTTACTCTTATATCTCACACCGGACTGTCATAAATTATATTATTATTATATTATATTCTCCCTTAACAACTGAATATCAGCCGACAGCCTGAATGTCAATACAGTACAATACTGTACATTCTATATATATACTATATATACTTTTTTTATATATTTTTATTTTTTATTTTTATTGAATAATGTGTATCTATATAGTGCATATTGTATACTGTACAGTGTATGTTATTATTTGTATATTGTTGAGTGTAATTATGTGTATAACAGACGTTTAAATTGTGTTGTGTTAATTTGATGTTATTGTAAATTGGTATATGTCTCATCACTGTCACGACTGCTATGTTGATCGGAACTGCACCCAAGAATTTCACACACCATTGCACTTGTGTATATGGCTGTGTGACAATAAAGTGATTTGATTTGATTTTGATAAGTTACTTTGCCATATAATCAAATCAAATCAAATCAAATCCCTTTATTGTCACTCAACCATATACACAAATGCAACAGTGGGTGAAAGTGTTGGGTGCAGTTCCAAGCAACATAGCAGTATGACAATTACAATAAACATCTGATTTACACATAACACAGTTTACACATCTTGTTACACAATGCAATATACAATATACACCTAATAATATACAATATACAGTATAAACAAAATAAGAAGACTGTATACAGTAAAAATACCAGTGTGTCAGAGTGAGCACCTCCTCTCTGTTTCATCATTGTCAGTGATCAGACCTACCACCATTATATCATCAGCAAACTTAATTATGGCATTGGAGCTGTGTGTTGCCACACAGTCATGTGTGTACAGGGAATACAGGAGTGGGCTAAGAACACAGCCCTGTGGGGCTCCAGTGTTGAGGATCAGTGATGAGGAGATGTTGCTGCTCATTCTAACCACCTGGCGTCTGCTTGACAGGAAGTCCAGGATCCAGCTGCACAGCGAGCTGTTTAAGCCCAGAGCCCAGAGTTTCACATCAAGCTTGGAGGGCACCATGGTGTTGAATGCTGAGCTGTAGTCTACAAACAGCATTCTCACATATGTGTTCCTTACCATGAAACATTATAATACTTTTAACAGGTCAATACATGTAGCCTATTATATAAGCTAACAATTGTATTAAATGACATTCCCAGAATTATTATTATTACAAATATTATTATTAATATTATTTGATTGAAACAAGCTTTTGATTGAAATTCCCCTCTTTAGATCAGAATCCTCTACAGCACATCATACTGTAAAGAGCCATTATCATCAGGAACCTCCTAACAGAGAGTCTGAAGTCCTCACTGCAGAAACACAACATCAGCAGGTGTAGGAAGTCCTCCAAACTCCAGACCATAGTGTATGACCAACAAGCTCTGGTCCATACAGTCTCCAGCTGGAGTGTCGACATCCTTCCAACTACGGTCCGTACAGTTTCCGACTGGTGTGCCGACATCCTTCTAGCTCCGGTCCGTAAAGTGTCTGACTGGAGTGTAAATGACCAACCAACTCCGAACAGTACAGTCTCCGACTGGAGTGTCGACATCCTCCCAGCTCTGGTCCATACGGTCTCCGTCTGGAGTGTCGACATCCTCCCAGCTCTGATCCATACAGTTTCTGACTGGAGTGTCAATGACCACCCAACTCTGGTCCGTACAGTCTCCAACTGGAGTGTCGACATCTTTCCAGCTCCGATCTGTACAGTCTCCTACTGGAGTGTCGACATCTTACCAGCTCCAGATGTACAGTTTCCGACTGGAGTGTCAACGACCACCCAACTCCGGTCCGTACAGTCTCTGACTGGAGTGTTGACATCTTCCTAGCTCCAGACCATACAGTTTCCAACTGGAGTGTCAATAGACTATTTATTTACAATAAGTCTCAGCAGTCAACTGATTCGTTTTTATGCTTGATACATAATTTATCCTACTATGGTATGGGATGGGGAATGTGGGCACTGAGGTATGCATGATGTCATAACTTCCTCTTTCTCTTGACCATATTTGGACAGAAAAATTAACTTGCGCTTCTTCTAGCTTCATGGAGGTTTGGAAATCAACTTATAAAAGAATTACAGCATGTCAGTGGATCATATAGCATAATTTAGTGGAAAACTGACATAAACAATAATTCTTTATGAAGTACAGTAAATATGAGAATATATCAAAATTTCCGTAAATGTGCACACAGTTGGACTAAATGTTCTATTGGATGTTGTTCACTGAAGCCTGCTATTGACAACTCGTATGGAGATTACATCACTGAATAGGTATATGTGTCTTTATAATGGTTTCATTTTCATAACTCTCGCTTTAATATTTTGATATGTTGACATAAATTAAGAAATTACGCAGGCAGTAATATTTCTATTGTGAAACATTGGCTAAATATCAAAGCTGAAGTATTAGACCTATCATATGATGTATAGTTTGTCACAATAAAATAAGAATTGCATGTTAATAACATACAGTTAATGCAAACAATACCTATCGTAAGATCGCCGGGATCACCGCCAGTGAAGGATTATATATAGCTTCAAATGCAAATGTTTCAATACAATACATGATAAATACAATTCCAATCCTGTATGACTTCCTTTGTTTCGTTAAAGGTGCAATATGTAAAAATGTTCATGCAATATTCGCTTTTTTTAGCCAATGTGTGAACGGCTTGTAACGCAATTTAAAAAATGAGCCCTTCCCGGACTTCCTAGGTTGCCTATTAAAGTCTGTAGATTGATTTTCATGCGAAGGGAGAGGGTCGCTTTTGCCGGGAAAATCCAAAGGATGTGACGTTTATGCGCGCTCCCGAGAGTCTTGCCTCAGACAGTAGCTTCTCTTCCACTATTCAACAGCGACAACAGTCTGCAACACTAGGTAATGTTATCTTAGTGATGGAATCCAGCAAATGGCCGGCTCCCAGCACAACACCGACTCCTACACAAATTCAGAGTAAGCCAAAAAAAACAAAAAACAAACAAAAAAACAATTATCTACTGAATCCCGTCTGGCTAAGCAGAAACGTGATCGTGGTCGAGTGAAAACTAGAGTGACCATCGACAGGGCATTTGATTCCTGGAGGGAACTTTGTTGAATTCAGGGAACGACCCTGAATTGGCGTTCTTCTTATTGGACAGGTAAGCTTACATAACTGCAAAGCATGTGAAATATAGTGCCATAAGGATTGATCTGTGTAATTTTAGCTAACTTGATCTTGCCTGCTAATGCTGACGAATTGCAAGCTACCTTGCTTCATAACTTTCAAATAATTTAAATAATCTTTATACTAAAAGTCAGGTTAATGTCAATGTTAATCTGTAATTATTCAGCAAGGTAAACTACAATAATACATTAAATGAATGCTAGACAATGTTCAAGATAATGCAAAAGACCCATTCATTAGTGTAATGTAACTTGGTTATACAGAAAATATATACAATCTATTATTATAAAACAATAGCGCATCGATATATCAAAATGACAGTTGTGATGGAATCACATCAATACTGAATTGTGTCAGCATATTTATAAAGTACAGTCTATTTTATAAACCGCTACTGTCATCATCCACCAAATTTAACTAACAGCTGTTGATAAAGCTGGCTAGCTAGCTAACGCTGACATAGGCTATCATATAAATGCACTCAATGTATCATGCAAAGAAAAGTGATTACTTCAAACTACAATCTCTCATAGTCAGACCTCTATCCACACTTTGTTTTAGTCCTGTTCCAGCGCTGAAGAGTCAAATATAATATACAGTCTCAAAGTTTGTAGTAAAACAATCATAACTGTGTAATTTTAATTATGCTACCTCATCTGTTAGCATGATGCCAGTGAATCATGTTCAGCCTCTTTGTATGTTATGTCATTGTTTTGGTCGATGCTCTCGTCCCTATTGAGTGTGTGCGCGATCACGAGCAACAGGTAGATGGCTGCAGTTCACTTAACGGCCACAGGTGTCATTAATAACAAGGGTTTCTGAATCTTACATACTGCACCTTTTAATAAAAATGGAGATGCTAGGCAAATGTTATCCTTTGTCACCATTTACTTTGATTGCATAGAAAAAGGATGCAATGAAAGTGAATAGTGACTGAAGCTAATATTGTTAAACATCTCCTTCTGTGTTCTACAGAAGAAAGAAAGTTTGGAACAACACAAGGGTTGGTAAATAATGTTCATTTTTTGGGTGCGCTATCCCTTTAACAATATGTATATTTAACATATGAATATAGCTTTTAAATGTAAATGTTTCATTCGATTAAAGAATTTAATTTTTCATAGTTAATCGCAATTGCAAATTTAGAAAGTGCTTAAATTTGACTCTATATATACTTCTTTTCCTATCAAAATGCATTTAGCTCCTTCTAAGGAACGAAAAGAATACTGTATGTAACTATAATGTTTTATTAACATTTTCCAAAAAAAATATTGGATAATTTGATGCGCATGTTGTGTGCATATTTTCACTTTGGATTTTCTGTTTATTGTTATCAAAAATAAAGACATTTTAAAATAAAATAATATATTTTGTATTATTATTATTATTATAATTTTTTGCATTCATAAATGAATAACATAAAAATAGATATCCATATCAGATTTTTCAGGCTCTTCTCTGACTGCCTGCTCCCACACACAACTCATGGATGTACTGTCTGCTAACGCCTTCAACTCGGAAATGTAATCCTGCGCCACAAGAAATCTGATCTTCTGCAGGAGTTCCACGGGAATGCAGACCTCTAATTCCAAATGACTCTGTACTGCACGCAGATATCTGTGTGTATGCAAGCTGTGTATTTTTCCTCCTCGGTGCTTGTCGTAGGTAACATGCATCCATGTGCGTCAGCTGCGTTCATTGCCAGTGTTTAGTTTCAGTTTTGTCAGAAATCTGCATCAAATAAATAAGAAAAAAATTTCTGTCTCTCATCTGTGCATCTGTTTCTTAATTTGTTATTAGATGAAAGCAATAGCACCCTTCCAAATCGTTGTTGTGCCTTCTGCACGTGCTTTCTTGACCAGCGGCCAGAGTTTGGCTCTTGCTTCCACGTTCTGTTTGATCAGCGCCTTCTTTATGCGTAGCTTGTTTTCCTTCAGGTAATGAGGGTCTTTTGCTGCCCATCACACCATGTCTCTGTAAGTTTGCATGGTAAAACAAATGATGATATTGCATGGTGTTCCATTTGACCTTTCATGTCCTCCAGCTTGTTTTGGATGCTTGGGATTACCTTGGCAAGGATGTCACTAGTAACATTTCTGAAATTTTCCCCATTGCATTCAGGAACACCCTGTAGTTTAAGGTTCCAGTTACCAGAGTACTTTTGCAATTATTCCAGACTTTCCTTCAGAACTTTGTTTTCCATTTGTAGTCCCTTCACATCCCTTTCAAGTTGTTCAATCTTAGTGGTGTGCAGCTTGATATCGTTACCCATCTGGGAGACTATCAGCTTGTTGAGTTTTTCACAAGACACTGCAGTAACTCTTTCAGTGGAGGTTACCCGTCATCAGTGGCATCATGCTTCACTGTAGAGGTGTTCACGGGTCGAAAAATTCGTGCCCGAACCCAAAGAGACCAAGAAATGTACTACCCGAACACAAACCGAATCCATCTATTATTTGAAAGCTTGGACCCTTACTCATGCAGAACCAAGAAATGCCGGAGCAGGACCCGAACTGGACCCATCTATTATTTGAAAGCTGGGACCCAGTCCTGGCCGGGAGACACAGACACGATCAACACACCGATTTCACAGCTGACTGCTATTAACATGTTAATTTACAAGTTGTGAAAACAAAATTTTGTGTCTTACCTAATGTAACGTTAGTAGCCTTCTCCCCTGTGCCTGGCCGTGACGCATATAATCCATCCTCCTTGCCATGAAAGTTGGTCAAATACATCCAGGTTTTTTGTGATTCCTTTCTTGCTGATTGAAACAGAATAGCTAATCCATTCATTATTTCAGCTTCATAAGTCCACTTGCTGTCACGGTGACGGATGACAAACGTGATATGTTTAGAATCAGCTTTGCATATTTTTGTATCTCGTATAAGATAACTTCAACTGTTAGCCCTTTTGAACTATAATAACGATTGCTCATTCATTGCCATGGCTGCTAATGTTAGCATTGCTAATTTGCTAATTTGCTCTGATGTCACTTAGCTCATTTTTCACCTTATTTCCCAGCCGCACTTTCTCATCCTAATTTTACAATGTTGCAACTTAGTTACAACATACACACACAGCACCACCATCATCAACGCTGTCTGCTGGGTCTTCTCGGATCAACTCGGGTATTACACATAATGTTAAACAGACCCGGAACCAGCAGCAAAAGAATGGGACCCGACCTGGACCTGGCTGACATATAAAACATGAATCCGAACCCGTATTGGTCCCAGGTTGTGTCTCGGGTCCTCGGGTTAGGGTGGACCTGTGAAGACCTCTACTTCACTGTTAGCTGTTGAATGGCACTGAAGAGCGTGGACAAAGAGACATCATCTTTAGCTTTCCTTCCTGGAAGATTTTTGGAGGGAGTAGAACAGAGAGGAGTTGCTAAAACCTCTTCCTAGGCACCAATTTCAGTCTCTAAATTGAAGTTCACAGAATCGGCTGCTTCTACATGGAGCTTGTAGTCTTCATCCACGAGGTGTCCCGTCAGTATTGCACGCTCTTTAAGGGACTGTTTATTCTTTCTGACTTTTCTTTGCTTAATATGTTAGCCTTAAACTCCTACTCTGACGCCATCTTCACTTGTAGCAGCTGTTATATGCTTCATGCTGATGTAGCACCATTTGGACTGAGTTAAGTTTACATATGTGGCTTGAACAGCCAGATGCATTTACAATTGACCAAGTTTCGAATGGAATGTGTCTCAAACCACCTTCAGATTTATATTCGTCTCAAATCCGTCTTGGAGGGCATTTACACTTGGTCTTTTCAAAAACGCATGAAGTGACCAAGTGTAAAAAAACCCTAATTAAATGAACTAATACCCATAGGTTGAAAATTCATTGGTATTAAATCTCTTAAACTCTCATCTTCCACAATATTGTGGCAATTGTGAAGTCGCATTTACATGATTCGCGCTGTTTTGAACTCCACATGAAAAGCACTGTCAGAGAAGTCTTGTTTTGCGTTTAACTCTGGCACTGCGCATGTAAATTATACTTTATCCAATTTGTCTGGTAAGTCAGAAGCACAACACAGCATTGGGGCAACGCTGATGCTTCACTCCAGCGAGACAAGTGAATGCAGGTTTTCACAGGTCCAATCTTGGTTTGTTTTGTACAAAAAAATACAGTTAAGAGGTCCTTTCTCCAACAATTGATCATTGACACGGAATCACTGTGTGTGTGTTTGTGGTGTGTGTGTCAGTGTAATGACCCTGGGTGGACACATCGCAAAAGTGCCGCCCTATTTCAACCATTGTTTAGCACTCACGGAGCTGAGTGAAATGTCAAATCGGTGAATGCGTTAATTGTGATTAAGAAAGATTAACGCATTAAACATTTTAAATTAATCGCATGCGTTAACGTGCTAATTTCGACAGATCTAGTTTCAATATCATACATGAAAATAGCTGTCCTAACCTATTTAAAGTCACTTATCTTACAATTATAACAGTAAAACAAATAAAATATATATTTAAAGGCATTTAAAAGATGTACATATCATTTTGAAGTACCTGTTCACCTCCATAGTATAGAGCATTGTGCTTGTCAATAAACAGACACAAATACAGGAAAATATTTAACCACATACTATAAACATTTATAGCTTTTAAATGCAAATGTTTCAATAGCATTCATGAAAATGATATTGTATATTATTTAAAAACCTAATCAAAACCTCTTTCCATACAATTAACTATATAAGATACACAGAAAATATTTTAAAGCATTTTACCAAGATGTGAATGTCCAATTCAAGGAATAGTTCACCCCGGAATGTCAAATTTTCATTATGTAGGGTCTGTTCCAAAACTGAATGAGCTGCCTTGCTGTCTCATTGGCAGCATTCTAAATGAAATGGAGCTTCGCAAGAGAGCAATTTGGAATGCTCTCTTCATAGACAGCAACTCCATGCATCATTCAAATGGCGTTCCTCACACGCAGCGCACAAGAGCCTCAACTCGCAACTAATTTCATTACAAGTGACATGAGAGAAACGACATGATACTCTAATTAGCATAAATACCCATAGCACACACACTCGCAGTTTGGGTGAAATAGCAGTTTTCTGTCATATTTTTATCTATACTTTTTAGTATTTAAAGGATTATAAATAAATGTAAAATAAAATAAAAAACACCATCTTGAATGTATTTTTCCACCGAGCTCATCACGGTGCATTCTGGGATCGCCTAACTACCTTCCTGGAATCAAAGGATACATACGATGATACCTTTGAATTCGGCCAAAACAAGATATCTTAGGAGGAAGCATAATTAAGATACCTACCTTTTGGAATAGCCTTTGTGTCGGGAGTGCTCACTAGGTTTTGGAACAGACCCTTACTCTTGAGGATCCAAACTTATATACTGTTATTTATTTCTGTGGAGCACAAAAAGAAAAATGGGGTTCAAATGACTTGTGCTATATTCCAAGTCTTATCGAGTCATGCCATAACTAAAATTTAAATTGTTATTAAATGATAACCTTCTTCTCTGCCAGGGCTTACAAATCATGCTGATCTCAACATTCTGTTAAATATCTTTTTAAAATATAATACAGGCTTTGAGCGACATGAGAGCATGTAATCTGTGTTTAAGAGAACAGAAGTGAAACACTAATATGTTTACATGCACCTTTTTTCTTCTGCTAATCTTCTTTGCTTACTTCTCAGCAAGGCTCACTTTCAGATTCAGTATGTGCTACACAATGCAACTTCAAGTCCAATGTGACTTAATTATCAGTCAGTCAGTGAAACACACTGCACACCAAAACACACATGCTTACACAACGCAACAATAAACTGCCAGCAGGAGGTGAAGCCACTGGAATTGTTTGAGCAGCCATATTCGTATTCCCCAACTGCCATAGAGCCTCAATGACTGACAGCAGATACCACTGCTTTTTTGCAAAGCAGATTTCCAGTTGTGGAAAATATGAAAAATACCTAAATGACCTGGAAAATAATTATTTGTCCTGGAAAATATTTTAGTATAATAAAACTTTTTGACTGTGTTGCTAACAAGGTTTTTGTTACATGTACAAAACATGATAATGATTGGGACTCGGGATAGCTGTCAAATACACAATTTTGAATCATTTTGTCACTGCTGGCAGCCGCGCAGTGTAAAACATCATCAACAGTTGACTGTCATGATCGAAGCCTTGTCACATACATTCTATGCTCATCTGCTGTCATCTCTGCTTTGCTCCAACAAAATAGTGCAAAATAAGATTTTTTTTTCATCTATTTTGTTAATTTAAAAAACATTTATGTTGTAAGCTTTGTCGGAATGAATTCACACCTAAGGCCCTATGATTTCAACATTGCGGAAAACATGGATGGAATTGTGGAATCTAGTCATAAAAACAGAATTAACTATAAAGATATTACATTTTTGATATTATATGATATATGATATTTAACCACAAAAGGCTGAGATTTAATTAAACAAATATATGGTTTGCATAAGCTGCACACTTCAACAGTAAGTGAATGTGAGAAACACTGCTTACACACTAACTGCATCATTAACATCACGTACACTCTGTGTGTATATTTATATAATTAATTCATAACCTTTTGCCATTTAATAAGCACATTAGCCCATATAGCGAACTGCTTTTCCGGATGTCAAAAACGACCAAACTTCAAAATAAAAGCTCCATTTAACTTGAGGCGTGAAACTGAAACAGAATGATATAACAGAAATATATTACTTCTGTATAGTCAAATGTAATATTCAATGAAGAAATAGTAGTAATGATAATAATAATAATAATAATAATAATAATATATCAGTAATAATGACATTATATTTAAGCAACTTCTTGCAAGAGTTTCATCACTGCTTTCATTAATACTGTGATGTTCTATTGTGCATCACTGTACTTGACCGAAAAAAAAAAAAAAAATAAATAAATAAATTAAATAATAATAATAAAAAATAATAATAAATATATAAACTCCAGTTTTGGATTGTGCTGTAAAGATCAGTACAGAAGCTCTTCATCTGATAAAATATTGCAATGGTATGCTGAAAAGTAAAATTCTATGATTTCATTTGATTATATATATATTTATATATATTAAATCAAATGTAATTAAACTTTAAAATCTAGAATTCAGAAAAATAAAACTGAAAACACTGAATTTGGGAAAAAATAAGTAAAACAGATTTCATAGGGCCCTACACACCCGATGTGGCAGCTTGGCGATGCAGCCTTTACACCTCAGGATGTTTATTTTCTTTAATAGATACATTTTCAACAATTCAATATATCAAAAGTGTAATCGGGTGAAATTAAACAATATAAATACCACACACACTTGTAATGGGGACTTAAATGACACAGAATTGTAGGAATGACCCATATTTACAGGCATTCTGCACGAGACGCTGCTTAACATTGAAAAACAGCATGGACGGATACAAAAACACGTTCAGTGTGAACGTCCCCTACTAAACTTAAAATGAAAAACACTTTAATACAACGACCAGGAAGAAGAGAGAAATGGAGAGAAAAGGCTTAACATGAAAATAGTGTATTTCTCATTGGATTAGTGTCATTGTTTTGGCAGTAAATAGTGTTCGTCATAAGGGAAATGTAAAAAAATCACGTTAAGTGTTTTAACTAAACCTGTACTACTGTACTTTTATTTTGAATTAATGCAGTACTGCAGTTTTTCTTACCCCCCTCTCTCTCTCTCTTCCAGAACGAGCTCTGACATATGCAATAAAGTGTAATGGCATGCCATAAATAGGTGTGTTTACTGGTGTTTTAAAATCCTAATGGTGGGAAACAGTTAACATGCACCCGAATGCTATATGCCTGTGACAAAATGATCTTGCTTCTGACAGAAAACACACGCTGATTGTCACTGATCGTCCGTGTAAAGCAACATCCAATATCTCACACAACTCACGTGAAAGGTGTGTGTGTTTCAGGTCCATTTCTCTCGATTTGTGATTTTCAGCAGTTTGGATGTGTGACGCTAAAATACGGGACAAATGGCATCGCGTATGGATTTTATACGGAACGCAATTTTTTTCCTTAATTATGGGACGATTACTTATTTTACAGGATGTTTGGCATATTTTGTTGATTAATTTGACCTGATACTGCTTCAGCGTGAGAGTGACACTCTCTCTCCACTCACTGTCATAAATTCCCTCAGTCGATGATGCTGGTGATAATGGTTGTCAGGGGCGGGGAATGGTAGAATTCAAGTGATAATGCACCAATTACAATGTTGGGCCTCATGTATTCAGATAGAAGACAAAGGCAGGCCTAATACAGTCGTAAAAACCTAACTCAAGCCCCCACCTTCCAAGTCATAAATCTTACTGATAAAAATCGCGCCAAAATCAAACAAAGGGAGTCCAAAACAGACTACAAATCCATGAAGCCTTGCTCACTAAAGGATCGAACTCTCAACTCCTATTGGATGAGGCACACAACAGAACGTCCCTCAAACATGACATCATCAGGAGTTGAAATACCTCTGAAATGCTTCCAGAATTTACTTCCAGTGACTTTGTTCACAGAATATAGACGTAGCTCTTTGCTGCTCTCAGGTGCAACCTCGTGGCACAAGGAAGTAACGTCCGACTTGAAACTGTGGCCATACAATCTCCATCTCGCTGGACGAGCTGAGATTACTCTGTGTTCAACCGAACACTCTAACGGATCCGAAGGAGACCGCCGAGCAATTCGCATCTTCATCCGTTTGCCTGCAGAAGTAAAGAGATTAAAGATTTCTCTTCCATCTTCAATCAAGTCGACATTTCTGAGTTCTCCACCAGCCCGCCGAGAATCAACAGCCATACCGCCCGCTGACAAAGCAAGGAAACGGCCTCCCGTCATCACCCGAGCCTCAAGGAACCGGGTCAGAGTTAAAAGATGGAGGAACACACATTCTACCTGTGTCCTCATGCGATTCAAGTAAGAGGTTTACGTCTGGGCTGAGATAGAATATTATAGTGTGTTATTCTTGTGTTTCAAGGTTTTTGCTTGTACAGTTTACGGATCGCCATGTCCGCTCATTATTAATACTCAGGGTATTAATTATCACGAATTTGTTTTGCTGTATTGTGGTCCAACCAAATTGGATTGTTGTGCAATTTCGCCATCGCGGGTGAGACAGCAACTGAGTTCATCCATTAAAGAATCAAATAACGTGGGACTTTTACGAGCCCCGCTTGTAAAACCGCGTCTCTGAGTGATGAACACAGCTGCTTTCTCTCCCACTATCGCGAAATCGGCTTTAGGGCTGTCACTTAATCATCTCTCTCTCTCTCTCTCTCTTACTAATCACACACACACACACCTTATGTGTTATAGGATTATTTTATTTCCATATCTAATCATATCACTGTTTAGTTTGTAGTTGTAAGTCGGAAGTTTATTGACTGCATTGTATTAATTATTAATTGATATTACTGCATAAATAAACTTTGTTTACCACTTTGTTTTCAATTTATTCATTTAAATATAGTTTTTTTTGTATTTGTATCAGTAAGTGTAGGCCTATATTTATCTGCCAAAATGCTGTTTAATGTTTAGTTATATATTTTAAAAAGTGAAATATAGTATGTAAAGGATTTTGGTTCGTGGGCAATGGAGGAGTCAGGAGACAGCGAAGCAGGTTCAAGGTCAGTCTTTTAATTGTCAGCTTCACACACAATCGACGGTAACCGTCGGAACAAAAACTAAATAATAAACAAAGAAAAGCACTCGTGGCTGTCTGTGCTTGTAGGTCACTCTCTCCTCTCTCTGACGCTCTGACAAACCTTTTCAGGTCTCCCTCCACCATCACTATAATGAGAGACAGGTGTTAGAGATAATTACGACCCAGGTGACGAGCCTTACTGCTCTCCCTCACCCGCAGACCGACACATGACCACGCCCCCCATGCCACATACCCCCACCGCTGACCCAGGCCAGGGCAACATCCGGCCTGCCTACTCCCCCCCCATTTCTGGAGAGAAAGTTAGCCACAATCATCTGCGCCCCCGGTCTGTGGATCACCTTGAACTTAAAGGGCTTGAGAGCCAGATCTCCTTCATGCGGTGGAGCCACTGCAGAGGAGCGTGATCGGAACAGAGGGCGAAGGCCCGCCCCAGCAGGTAGTAGCGGAGGGTAAGAACAGCCCACTTAATTGCAAGACACTCCTTCTCAATGGTACTATACATTGTCTCCCTGATGGAGAGCTTGCGACTAATAAATCGCACTGGCCATTCCTCCCCCCCACCACCTGCAAGAGCACCGCGCCCAGTCAGATGCATCAGTCTGCAAAATAAAGGGGGAAGAGAAGTTAGGAGCATGTAAAAGCAGCCCCCCACACAGTGCGGACTTTACCTTAAGGAAGGCCTGTTGGCACGACTCTGTCCACTGGACCGGAAGCCCCCTTTTTAGTAAGGTCAGTCAGCAGGCTGGTGACATCAGAATAACTAGGCACAAACCTTCGGTAGTAGCCAGCCAGCCCCAAAAACTGCCTTACCCCCTTTTTGGTCTTGGGCGCCAGGCAGACTGCGATCGCTGCAGTTTTGTCAACCTGTGGACGCACCTGCCCGTGACCCAAGTGGAACCCCAGATACCCAACTTCCACCCACCCAATTGCACACTTCTTCGGGTTGGCCATGAGTCCCGCCTGTCTCAGTGCTCTCAGGACAGCCCAGAGATGTTGCATATGCCACTGCCAATCATTACTATAAATGATGATGTCGTCTAGATATGCGGCGGCATATGCCATGTGTGGTCTGAGGACCTTGTCCATAAGGTGCTGAAACGTGGCCAGGGCTCTTAACAAACCGAATCGGTAATCCGAACGGTGTGGAACAAGCCGTCTTTTCTCGGGACATTGGAGTTAAAGGGATCTTCCAATAACCCTTCGTTAAGTCTAGCGTAGAGTAAAATTGAGCCGCACCCAACCGATCGAGTAACTCTTCAATTTGCAGCATTGGATAAGCGTCAAATTTGGACATCACGTTCACTTTCCGGTAGTCAACACAGAACCAGACCGAGCCATTGCTCTTTGGTACCAGAACTACCGGACTGGACCAATCGCTGTGCGACTCTTGTATTACGCCCATTTCAAGCATTGCCTCTTATTCTTCCTGAACAATCTTTTTCTTGTGTTCAGGAAGATGATAGGGGCGGCTACGAATCACCACCCCTGGGGTGGTCTCGATATGGTGCTCTATGAGGTTCCTGCGACTGGGTAGGGGTGAAAACACATCCGCAAATTCCGCTTGCAACCTGGCAATATCTGTAAGCAGCGACAGTAAGAGGTGGTCTCCACAAGGGACCGGGGTGAATGAATTTGATTTGGGAGATACCTCCGGCCCAAGTTCCGCCCTCTCCAGAACTACTGTCGCCAAGGCTACAGGTACCATCTCCCTCCATGGTTTGAGGAGGTTGAGGTGGTAGGTTTGATGTGCCCCTCCCTATCTGTTTGCCTAACCTCATAATCGAGATCTCTGACTTGTTGTGTGACCTCAAAGGGTCCTTGACACTTGGCGAGTAATCTGTAGCTCAAGGTGGGCAGCAATACAAGCAATTTATCTCCCTGTGCGAATTTCCATGGTTGAGTGCCCTTGTCATACAGCCGCCATTGATTTCTTGCACTTGGGAGCAAATTCTCCTGTGTTACCTGCCCCAAAGTGTCGAGTTTTGCTCTAAGGTCAAGAACGTATTGAATTAGATTTTTACTATTCGAAGGTCCTTCCTCCCAAGCTTCCAATATGATGTTAAACATGCCGCGCGACCAGCGCCCATACAGTAGCTCAAACTGGGAAAACCCGGTGGAGGCTTGCGGGACCTCTCGTACTGCAAACAGCAGGGGTTCGAGCCACTTATCCCAATTCTTAGCGTCTTCATGTACGAACTTACGAATCATGTTTTTTAAGGTCTTATTAAATTGTTTGACCAACCCGTCGGTTTGCGGGTGATAAACGCTGGTGCGAATCGACTTAATGCCTAATAATTCATATAGTTTGTGAAGTGTACGTGACATGAATGTTGTGCCTTGATCAGTGAAGATTTCCTTTGGAATCCTCACTCGGGAGATCATTTTGAAGAGTGCCTCCACAACACTACATGCTGAGATGTTGCGTAGAGGCACTGCTTCCAGATATTGCGTTGCATAATCCACCAGAACTAATACAAAGTGATGGCCACGTGCAGTCTGCTCTAATGGCCCGACGAGGTCCAAGCCAATTCTCTCGAAGTTGACCTTGATCAACGGTAGAGGGAGCAATGGCGCTTTTGGGGTGGCCGGTGGATTCACCAACTAACATTCACGGCACGCTGCACACCATTTGCAAACGTCCCCGTGAATGCCCAGCCAAAAGAAACAGGCCATTATAAGTTCAAAGTCTTTTCGTGACCTAAGTGGCCAGCCACTGGGTTATAGTGAGCCGCCTGGAAGAATGTTTCCTGACGGCTCTTTGGCACTAACAGCGGAGTTGTATTCTCTTTGGTTTGAGTGTCCTGCATCACTCGATACAACTGCTCTTTGATAATATAAAAGTACGGGTATTCCAGCACACCCTGCACCACTACTTTGCAGGACCCATCCACACACATTACTCTCAACAGATTTTTAAAGGCGGGCCAATTGGTTCCCAGGATGGGTGAGGCGGGGATTAACTGCAGCCTTGACTCTATGCTTTTTTCCCCTGAATCATATCTCAATGGTAACCACCGGATACTTGTGAATGTCACCATACACACAGCTCCCCTCACCTGCTTATTTTTATCCAATGCCCCGCCTTGCACCAAGCATTGGTGGATCGAGGTTTGAGAACAACCTTTATCCACCAAAGCTTGATGTGTATCCCCTTTTACTCTTACCGGCATCCGATATGCCCCTGCCTGATCGGGGGCAGCCTGTGGAATGTCGGTGATCCGGACCAGTGTCCCCACCTCCATCACTGGACACGGCTCCTGGCTGTGTCCGGTTTCCCCGCAGCTCCAGCAGACCGGCCCAGGTCTTCCTTCCGCACTCTTGGGGGCGGTCTCACAAACCTGGAGGGGATAGCGGAGGGAGAGGGGGGGTAGGAGAGACAGACAAGGGGAAGGGTCGGAACTGTGCGTGACTGGGGGGGGGGGGGGCATGAGGCACAGGGGGTGGACAGAGAGAAGAGCCTGCTTCACCGCATCCTGGAAATGCCGCCATGAAGTCCTCTGCCAACTGGACGGCTTCCTCCAGAGATGCCGGACGGTGGCACTGGACCCACTCGGCCATGCCTCGGGGAAGTTGGGAGAAGAACTTTTCCAGCACCACCAGATCGATGACTTCCACGATGGTGCGGGTTCCCCCCACCAGCAACCATTTCTGGCAGGCGTCACAGAGCTGCTGCGCAAAAGCGAACGGGCGGCCGTGCTTCCCGAAGCTCAGAGACTGGAAAAGCTGCCGACTCTGCTCCGGGTCCGACCAACCCGTTGCTGGATGGCCATCTTCAGGTGGCTGTAATCAAGGAGGCTGGCGGCAGGAAGTTGTTGTGCCGCTAGCTGTGCCTCCCCGGAGAGTAAGGGCAACAGGCGGGCCGCCCACTGATCGGGAGGTCACCTCCAAACCTCTGCGTTCTTCTTGAATAGGTCAAGGAAGGCCTCCGAATCATCGTTTGGCCCCATCTTCATCAAGGCCACCGGTGGAGTAGGCTTCGGGGAGGTCGCAGCGCCAGCCCCCTCCCTGGCGATCAGGCTCCGGAGCACGTGCCGGTCCTCCACTTGTGCCTGGAGCAGGACTTGGAAGCATTGTTTCTGCTCCCGGCATACCTCCATGAGGGCTTGGTGTTGGGACTGCTGGATACTGGTGAGGGTCTTGAAGACTTGAGGACTCCATAACAGCGTTCTGCTCCAAAGTCGGGTTCTTGGCACCACTGTAAAGGATTTTGGTTAGTGGGCAATGGAGGTGTCAGGAGACAGCGAAGCAGGTTTCAGTCTTTTAATTGTCAGCTTCACACACAATTGACGTAACCAACGGAACAGACTAAATAATAAACAAAAAAAAAAGCACTCGTGGCTGTCTGTGCTTGTAGGTCACTCTCTCCTCTCTCTGATGCTCTGGCAAGCCTTTTCAGGTCTCCCTCCACCATCACTATAATGAGAGACAGGTGTTAGAGATAATTACGACCCAGGTGACGAGACTTACCGCCTTCCCTCTCCTGCAGACTGACACATGACCACGCCCCCATGCCACATAGTAATATATAAAAAGAGTGCTTCAATGTAGTTAGGCCCTAGTGTTAAAAGCTATAGCAAATAGCTGTTATGTGACTAGCTTCAACTTCTTTAAAGAGCAGCTTTGTTTGAGAAGCAAGTTTCAAAGTAACTTCCCCAACACTGTTTTACTTCTTAGAGCTTGACAACAACCAAAACTATGGAGAATAGCATGCTCTGGACATTCTGCTAAATAACTCATTAGTGTTCTACCAAAAAAAAAAAAAAAAAAAAAAAAAAAAAAGGTAATGTGTTTTGTGCAACATCAGGATCTGTGGACATAACTTTTATGTGAACAGTTGTTATAACTTTAGCTTACTTAAAGTAATGGTTTAATGTTCTGGAAAACATGTCCAAAAGTAATATCCTTCCTTTCACTGTAAGATCATTTAGGTTAATAATGGCCAATGTTTATGAAAATGAATACTGTAAATATTAAGGGACTAAAATATTGCTAGCAAAGAATGCCAAGCATCTTAAATGTCCATTGTGTTTTAAGGCGTTTCTGTGACAGAATCATAAACTCAAGAAAATTGCTTAGTGGCAGAAGTAATATGTTAAACTTAATAAAATTAGTTGTGTTATTATTTGAATGAATTATATTCAGTGTTGTGGTAATTTCCATTTCAAAAAGAATATTTTTTATTGCTTGTATGATGGCTAGCAGTATTTTTTTTTTTCTCGATCATTGATATCCAGGAATTATACAGGTGACACTAAAGTGGCAACCTTATAATTGGCAACCAACAATTATGACAAAAATGACAACATGGATGTTGCTGAAATATTTTAGGTGAAAAGTGAATTTTTCAGTTGTTTCTGAGTCTTAACTGAATAATTTTTACATATGATGCATTAATACAGATTTAATGTTTCCAGAGTTTGACAAAAAACAGACCAGGTTCCCTATTTTAAGAGCACTAGCACTAAGCGCAATGCTATGCCTCTGTAACGTTGTTGGCTGCTGACTATGATGACAATGACGGGGATGATGTGAAGATGAAGAACCCAAGTGCAGTTTATTTACAAAGTGAGAACCAATAACCCTGACTACACGTGAACTAAACTAAACATAAACATGAACATGACTTGACTTAATTTAAACATGGCTTGACATAAATGTGGCTTGACTTAAACATCTACATGCACATACACATTCACATCCAATACTTGACAACTAGACAATGAAAACATGAGGGCTTAAATACATGACATGGGAGAACATAAACCAATGAACAAACAGAACTGATAACAAGATAATTAAACAATAAACCAATGAAAACATGACACATGAACATGGAGGGAAAACAAGACATCACAAGACTAGGGAACAGGAACTAAACTTTTCAAAATAAAAGACATGAATCAACAAAATACACCTGACATATCCCCCCCACTAAGGGGTGGCTCCTGACATCCCAACACATAAACAAAACACGTAAAACATGACATAAATTCAAAGTTCTGTAGGGAGCTGGGGGGGTGGTGTCTTGAGGTGTGGGGTGTGGCATGGCGAGAAAGGGCGAGGGGCATGGGACCAAGGCAAAGTCCGTGGGGGGGTGGAGCCATGAGAGGCTCGAGGGGTGGAGCCATGGAAGGCGGAGCCGTGAGAGGGTTGATGGGCGGAGCCATGGATCTTGGTGCCCGGAGAGTAGCCGAAGACTCGAAGGGCCAGGGTGGAGCCGATGGCAGGGAGGACCAAGGCAGTGCTGGAGGCTCGGAGGAGCAAGGCGGAGCTGAGGGATCGGAAGACTGAGGTGGAGCCGGTGGGACTGAGGACCAAGGTGGAGCCATAGGGAAGGAGGTCCCCGGTGAAGCTGACAGATCAGAGGGACGAGGCGCAGCCAGAGGATCGGAGAGCCAAAGCGGAGCCAGGTGACCGACAGACCAAGGATGAGTCGGAGGGACGAGGGACCCCGGCACAGCCGACAGGCTGAAGGACCGTAGTGGAGCCGAGGGAACGCCGAGCTGAGGCAATGTCGAGGGAGCAGGCTGAGGCATTGCTGTGACATGGCATGGAGCAGGCTGAGGCATTGCTGTGACATGGCATGGAGCAGGCTGAGGCGTTGCTGTGACATGGCATGGAGCAGGCTGAGGCGTTGCTGTGACATGGCATGGAGCAGGCTGAGGCGTTGCTGTGACGTGGCATGAAGCAGGCTGAGGCGTTGCTGTGACGTGGCATGAAGCAGGCTGAGGCGTTGCTGTGATGTGGCATGGAGCAGGCTGAGGCGTTGCTGTGACGTGGCATGGAGCAAAAGATGGCGCTAGCTCAGCGACCATGACTAGAAACTCTGGCTTGGCGGCCATGACTTGAAACTCTGGCTCAGCGGCAGCCATGTCGTGGACCTCTGCCTCGGCGGCGGCCATGTCGTGGACCTCTGGCTCGGCGGCGGCCATGACGTGGAACTCTGGCTCGGCGGCGGCCATGACGTGGAACTCTGGCTCGGCGGCGGCCATGACGTGGAACTCTGGCTTGGCGGCCATGACGTGGAACTCTGGCTCGGCATCCGCCTCCCCCACAGTGAACGGGGAACCAATGAACCGTAGGGCGAAGTCGATATATTGAGCCAGGCTGAGGGAACTGCGACCGCCAGACATCAAAAAAGAAATGGACTCATTCAGTCCAAATCTAAAACAGTCTTTGAGGGCAACCTCATTAAAGTTCACCTGGAAAGCCAGATCGCAAAAGTCCTCCACACAGTCCTCCAGGGGACGATTCCCCTGACGTAGGCACAGAAGCCGAACTGCTGGGTTCATGGTTGGGTCAAGTATTCTGTAACGTTGTTGGCTGCTGACAATGATGACAATAACGGGGATGATGTGAAGATGAAGAACCCAAGTGCAGTTTATTTACAAAGTGAGAACCAATAACCCTGACTACACGTGAACTAAACTAAACATAAACATGAACATGACTTGACTTGATTTAAACATGGCTTGACATAAACTTGGCTTGACTTAAACATCTACGTTCACATTCAATACTTGATAACTAGACAATGAAAACATGAAGGCTTAAATACAAGACATGGGATAACATAAACCAATGAACAAACAGAACTGATAACAAGATAATTAAACAATAAACCAATGAAAACATGACACATGAACATGGAGGGAAAACAAGACATCACATGACTAGGGAACAGGAACTAAACTTTTCAAAATAAAAGACATGAATCAACAAAATACACCTGACAGCCATAAGTCATTATTGCAAAGTCAATGGCCACAGACATGAAGTTTTGGTATTTTCGTGCAAGCATGAGATAAGTCTAGGCGCAAGTGGGTTTGTCGAAACTGCACGTGCAAAGCGCTAATGGGCTGGGTCAAGTGCAATTTAATTCTGAGGTTCTTCTCTGATTATTCCACTGTCTGCTTCCTATTATATAGTCCATTCCCTCTTAAGCACCAACAATATAAACAAAGACAGCACATTCATTAGAAGAGTAAATGGACGGTGTACAATTAATTAGAAGAATAAAAAAAAATATGGACACGCTCCTTTTATATGCTTAGAAAATGTTAATTTCGTAAATGTCTTTAAGTCAGAATTACAACTTGTAGGCTCGTGCAGAAATTCTCAACTCCAATTTCGCTGAGATGCAGGGGCATGATGTCACACAAACATGTGGACACTCAGGGAGATATACAAAGTAAGTGATAAACATTCACTTTATTAAGTAATAACGATAAATGAGTTAATTTCCACATTACATGATATTGAAGCTTGTTTAACAAATGCCTGCAGAAACAGGTGTATAAAACATTATAATCTCTTTTGATAATCGTACTCCTGTAGCACAAATGCTGCAGCATTGTTTATCAGTTGGGTTGCTAGGAGACATCTCTAATGAGAGTCAAACCCCTACTAAGCTAACGGGAGCATTGCAGTTCTGAATATCGGGGAATGGAATGCATTTATGGTCGGAGATATCAAGTAGGAATATCCCACATTCAACTTGAATGGAACGCAGCATAATCGTGTACACTGACGCAACAAAATTTATTGCAAGCAACATTTAAATAGCAAATATTATTGGTAGATTCATATGAAAAATTTGATTTTTGTATGTCTGTTCGAGAGACTGTTCACAAAACAGTCATGCTGCAGTTAAAATTAGGCTTGCTTGAGCATTAATTGTCGTTTCAAGATCTGGCTTTCGTGCGCGGATGTGTTTAATAATATGTCAATTGGTATTACTAGTTAGCCGCGACATAATGTATGACACCCAAAGGCATAGGGTGTCTTATTCATTGTGAAACTGTGTTTTCTTAATGGCATGAATCACACTGAAGGCCTAGACTTTAAATGCACGGCCCGCCACTGAATAACGGATAACATGTCTGACTTGATGCAAACTAATAGACAGATCATGCGTAATAGACACTTGTATATCATCTAATGGGAACATTTAGCTACTGCCTAGAATACATACAAATAACTAATAATCAAGAGTAAAGACTTGCAGTAATTTTTCAATTGTGTTCTCTAATTATTTTCCTAATTAATTATTCCAAAATACACTCCAGTGGTCTAATCAATGCTTTACTCCTCTACTCCAATAATGTAATCTTTACATTATCTGACTTTATATTTAATAAATAAATTATATTTATAATTTTAATATTTTATGTTATAAATTTTAATTATACATACTAAATTATCAATATTCAAAATTCAGCAATTATTGATATATTGTATGCGATTAATTGTGATTCATTATATTTAATCAATTCATTAATGGTGTAGTATGTAAGATTCAGAAACCCTTGTTATTAATGACACCTGTGGCCGTTAAGTGAACTGTAGCAGCTACCTGTTGCTCGTACTCTGCACACACTCAATAGGGATGCTAGCATCGACCAAAACAATGACATAATGTACAAAGAGACTGAACGTGATTCACCAGCATCATGCTGACAGATGAGGTAGAATAATTAAAATTACACAGTTATGATTGTTTTACTACAAACTTTGAGACTGTATATTATATTTGACTCCCCAGTGCTGGAACAGGACTAAAACAAAGTGTGGATAGAGGTCTGACTATGAGAGATTGTAGTTTGAAGTAATCACTTTTCTTTGCATGATACATTGACTGCATTTATACGATAGCCTATGTCAGCATTAGCTAGCTAGCCAGCTTTATCAACAGCTGTTAGTTAAATTTGGTGGATGATGACAGTAGCGGTTTATAAAATAGACTGTACTTTATAAATATGCTGACACAATTCAGTATTGATGTGATTCCATCACAACTGTCATTTTGATATATCGATGCGCTATTGTTTTATAATAATAGATTGTATATTTTTTCTGTATAACCAAGTTACGTTACACTAATGAATGGAGCTTTTTGCATTACCTTGAACATTGTCTAGCATTCATTTCATGTGTTATTGTAGTTTACCTTGCTGAATAATTACAGATTAACATTATGTCAGTTACTGTGAATCAGCATACCTGACTTTTAGTATAAAGAGAAGATCATTGAAATTATTTGAAAGTTAGGAAGCAAGGTAGCTTGCAATTCATCAGCATTAGCAGGCAAGATCAAGTTAGCTAAAATTACACAATCCTTATGGCACTATATTTCACATGCTTTGCAGTTATGTAAGCTTACCTGTCCAATAGGAAGAATGCCAATTCAGGGTCGGTTTTGATCCCCAAAACCAAATGAAGGTCCCTCCAGGAATCAAATGCCCTGCTGATGTTCACTCTAGCTTTCACTCGACCATGATCACGTTCCCACTTAGCCAGACGGGATTCAGTAGATACATTTTATTTATTTATTTATTTATTTTTTATTTTTTGCTTACTCTGAGTTTGTGTAGGAGTCGGTGTTGTGCTGGGAGCCAGACGTTTGCTGGATTCCATCTCTAAGATAACGTTACCTAGTGTTGTAGACTGTTGTCGCTGTTGAATAGCAGAAGAGAAGCTACTGAGGCAAGACTCTCGGGAGTGCGCATAAACGTCACATCCTTTGGATTTTTCCGGCAAAAGCGACCTGCTTCCTTCGCATGAAAATCAGTCTACAGGCTTTAATAAGCAACCTAGGAAGTCCAGGAAGTGCTAATTTTTTAAGTTGCATTACAAGCCGTTCACACATTGGCAAAAAAAAGGTGAATATTACATAAAAATTATTACATATTGCACCTTTAATTCAATAAAAAGATAATCGATTGATAGCTCTAGTAAAAAGCAAAATCACTGATATGAAAAAATGCATTAGATACTTTAGATCTTAAAAACCTAGGGGCCACCCTGTGTCCCACCCACCACCTTGGCGGGCACACCCTACTTCTAGCTCCAAGTGATTCTCTGGGGTGAACTAGCAGCCTCGCCCCACCCTGCATCATACCCCACCCACCCAAACTTGCGTGTCTCAGGTTTTTGAGGAAGGACCCAAGATGCAGGAATGGCAATGATGGAGATTTATAAAAAAAAAAAAAAAACTACAAACAAAACACTCACGCGGAAGTACAAAATAAAACAAGATAACAATAAAACTGAAAACAAACCAACTGGGAGAAACTGGATACAGTGTGAGACCCATATTGACCAATTTCATTGTGAAAAAGGCCCAGCAGAGGTTGTATTTCCTTCGCCAGCTGAGGAAGTTCAACCTACCACAGGCACTGCTGATATAGTTCTACTCAGCAGTCACTGAGTCTGTCCTCTGCACTTCAGTAACTGTCTGGTTTGAACTGATTACTTAAGGGCTGGAGCTGAATTCAATAAAATGTCCATCATGCCTCCGCTGGGTCCCCAGTTGGCCAGATCGTTCTGTCACAGGTTTTTGAGGAAGGACCCAAGATGCAGGAATGGCAATGATGGAGATTTATTGAAAAAAGAAAACAAATCAACTTACAAAATAAACAAAACAACTACAAACACTCACGAGGGAGTACAACATAAAACAAGATAACAATAAAACTGAAAACAAACTAACTGGGAGAAACTGGATACACAGGAAAAACAGGACTTGACTGGGAACAAAACACAACGATCTATCAGGGAAGATGAAACAAAGGAGAGAATAAATAGAGGAAAGGGATATAGGATGCATGTGCTGCCACTAATCACAAGCAGTGTGAATCAGCGCTGCCATGGCAACGCTGATTGCGCTGCTGAACAGCACCTGTGAGAAACATGAGGCAGAGAGAGAAAAACAAAAGAACATGGGACTTCCTGAGAGATGGGTGGAGGAAACTGTCACAATCTTGCCAACACAATAATAAAACAAGACCGAAGAGGCAGGATCATGACAGTGAGTCCCCTAATTCAATAAGGGACTGGATTCCCTAGGGTCAGACAACTGGGAGTCCCGCCCAGAGTGCTGAACCAGGAACTAAATCAAATGACAAGCACCTCGCAATGACACTGGGGATTTGTAATTTTCAGCATTCACTTAACATGACATTACAAGATGCACAAAATGTTATATCAATATAATTGATTCCACCCCATTCAGCTCGCAGGACTTTCTTCCCAGAGTGGTTTCGAGTGAGTCTAATCCCAAAGACAAGCAAACCTGAAGAAACACGGGCCTTATATACTGCAGCCTCTAGACGTTCCATCATACATTCCAAGCTTTATGATGTCACGCAGGGCCAGCTCGAAATTCCATGATGCCATAATAGAGGATAAATGCCACAAATGAGTGTGTGTGTGTGCGTAAGCAGGGTCGGTATAATCAGTAAACAAACTTTCGATGCAAAGACGCATGTCCAATGATTAGTTTTAATTATTATTATTATTATTTAAATTATTTACTGTAAGTGCTATTT
Source organism: Myxocyprinus asiaticus (assembly GCF_019703515.2). NCBI lineage: Eukaryota > Metazoa > Chordata > Actinopteri > Cypriniformes > Catostomidae > Myxocyprinus > Myxocyprinus asiaticus. The sequence continues at coordinate 6,019,079 of NC_059354.1, read as the reverse complement.
GCAGGGTGCTTTCCTGTCTTTCTACTGAGTTTTCTACAAAATGGCATAAAATGTTTAATGGTTTTCATGTAGTAAAAACTTGTTTCTAAAATCTGAGGTGATTTCAGAATCTGCAGTATAAAGGATAAAGTTTACACTGCTAAATAAGCGAAAAACACGCCATCACAGTCTGTGAAAACCTATGTTCCACATATATTCACACCCTGTAAACAGTATGACAAGAACAGCACAGATAAGTAGAATTTTGTAAATAGTTTATTAAATCGGACATTGAGAAATCAAGTATCTAACTTAGTAATGGCAACAGATCTGCAGTAAGCAAACATGCATACAGTACATTTTTTATATGAGTCAAACAAACAAGCAAAAAAAACCAAAAAAAAAAAAACTCGCCAGTTCAATTCCATTTTTGTGATTGGAGCACGATTAGAAAGATGTTTATAATTGCTATAATTCTGCAGCTATATGATGAGATGTTTTACTGTAAATGTAAAATTCTGTCATGACAGCGTGCTGTTTCTATACTGCATGTCTAAAAGCCCCAAATTCAGGTTTTCAGTTTTATTAAATATAAAAAAATCAAAGAAAAGGAGAAAACATAAGTTAAAATATTTAAATGATGTAGTACAGGATGCTAAAATTTCAGTTTTTTAAACAATATGTACAATATTAAAGATTAAAAAGTTTAAAAAAAAAAGATAAATATCTGTGCATTTACAAAAGCTTTTTTTTTGTTTTTTTGTTTTGTTTTTGCTTTTCTTTGAATTTGTTTGCCATTGTTTTAAATAAAACTAGAAGGAACATGAAAATCTGTGATTTTCATTTGTCCAGGTCATCGTAGAACCACGCTGAATTCAGTCACTTACCACTCGATGTATTTCGTTTTAAAGCAATATTCCAGGTTCAATACAAGCTAAGCTTAATCGACTGTTTCAAAAGTACAGTCGATAATTATGTTTGAAATGTCTGAAATGTTCAAACAATATGTGTGTGAACATGATTTTAGTGTGAAAAAAATCACTAATTAACCTTTTCTGTGTAAAGTTATATTAAACAACTTCACAGCTCAAATAATACATGAGTTTTAACATAAGAATTAATGCAAGTGCTTTTATAAAATTATTAGCTTCACATTTCTGCCTTTAAATCCTCCAAAACTTGGCCCCATTCACTTCCATTGTAAACACCTCACTGTGACCTTGATTTTTGCTTTATTTAAAGAAAAGGAGGAATGAGTCAAAACTAATTTTTGTGGTAAACAATATTATGCCACAAATGTTGCTGATTGAGCTTTAATTGTATTGAACCCAGAATATTCCTTCAATTCACTTAAATTTCACAATCGAGGGCTAAAACCTAAAGCCAGGTCTATTTGCTCAGTGTTTTATTTCAGACATAATTATGTCTGGTCACAGAAGACATATAGATGTACAGATGACATATTTTCCTTCCCATGTGAGTGGCAAAAACACTTTCCGGTCACCTTTTCTTACTTGACTGAGTTCAGTCTATCTACTGCTATTAAAATATGTGGCCAAGTGAGTGACATCAGGCTCATGGCCCCTGAGAAATCCCCACCATGACTGTAATGCTCAGGAAGGTTATTAGCCCTTGTGTTTAAAATGTCTTCTGATTAAGCCAAGATATGTGGCAAAAGCACTGTAATGTAAGAGGCCATTGTACAGGTTCATGATACATAAAGTGTTGAAAATTTTACATTCACACTCTTTCTTAAAGGGAAAGTTAAACCGAAAATGAAAATTCTCTTTTTGTGTTCTATATGGAAGACAGAAAGTCATATTTGGAACGAAATGAGGAAATGCTGACCGAATTTTCAGTTAAAGATGAACTATTCCACTAAGAATTCTCCATTTCCAGATCAAAAACCATAAAAGGCAGATGAAGACAATGCTTGTAGTACAATAAAATCACAAGACAATGACTAAACATCACTAATGATTCAACAGCTGATGGAACAGATGTTAAATGTAGGCACTTGGTTTGTTGTGAAGAGTAACACGGACTTTCCGACCCCGCTGTCATCGTCTGACGCCCTTCATCAGTCCATTATCATCTCACTCGGGAGCAAGTAGCTCCTCCGTTCTTCCAGCTCATCCAATCACATCCACTCTGCCCTCGTCACATGACTATCTCTGCACCGTTGATCGGCCGCAAATTCTGATCATCAAATCGCCTTCGAACACTCCGCCGGATGGCATCAGCACGCCTGTAAGGCTGACTCCTCAAATCTGATGCAGAACAACAGGATAAAGAATCATCAGTCTCTGCATTGAGGTGTTCTGGACATGCTGGTGGCCAACTGGGCAAAGCAGCTTGAGTTTCACTGGACTGTATTGTATTTTACATTTTATTTCAGTTATATAATTGAAATGGGAACTACTGTGCATGCCTCATTCTAGAAGCTTGTTCTTTTGACAAGGTTGCTGGGCAAAACACTGTCCATTATATCAAATCATTTTAATGATATTTATTTCAATCAAAATTCTAATTATAATGTAGCCATCTACAACTTGCAGTGGCCCCAAAAAGTATTTGGGCACTTTATTCACACCTACAAAAGTATTCATGTCATTGCTTTAGATACTAAATAGCATTTGCAAACAAATTCTGCTTGAGCTTGTCTCAGAACTAACTTCACTTTTCTGAGCCATTGTTGAGCCATCTTATCTACTGTTTTATAATTTCAAACCAAATAAACAAACTTTTTGTCAAATGTTTTGCAGTACAGTAATCTGATTGAGATTTTCTTTTTCACATTACAGTAATCTGAATGAGATTTTCTTTTTCACATTACAGTAATCAGAATTAATTTTCTTTTTCGCTTTACAGTAATCAGAATAAGATTTTTTATTTCGCATTACAGTAATCAGAATGAGTTTTCTTTTTCACATTACAGTAATCTGAATGAGATTTTTTTTTTTGCATTACAGTAATCAGAATGAGTTTTCTTTTTCACATTACAGTAATCAGAATTAATTTTCTTTTTCGCTTTACAGTAATCAGAATGAGATTTTTTATTTCGCATCACAGTAATCAGAATTAGATTTCTTTTTCTCATTACAGTAATCAGAATGAGTATTCTTTTTCACTTTACAGTAATCAGGATGAGTTTTCATTTTCACATTACAGTAATCAGAATGATTTTTTTTTACATTACATTATTCAGAATGAGATGCTCTTTTTTGCATTACAGTAATCGGAATGAGTTTTCATTTTCACATTACAGTAATCAGGATGAGTTTTCTTTTTTGCTTCATAGTAATCGGAATAAGATTTTCTTTTTCACGTTACAGTAATCAGAATGATTTTTTTTTTTGCATTACATTATTCAGAATGAGATGCTCTTTTTTGCATTACAGTAATCTGAATAATTTTTTTTCCACATTACATTAATCGGAATGAGATTTTTTTTTTTGCATTACAGTAATCAGAATGAGTTTTCTTTTTGTGCATTACAGTAATCAGAATGAGTTTTCTTTTTTTGTATTACAGTAATCAGAATGAGATTTCTTTTTCACATTACAGTAATCAGAAAGATTTTTCATTTTTGCATTACAGTAATCAGAATGAGATTTTCTTTTCTGCATTACAGTAATCAGAATGAGATTTTCTTTTTTGCATTTAAGTAATCAGAATGAGATTTGTTTTGCATTACATTACTCAGAATGAGATTTTCTTTTTTGCATTTCAGTAATTGGAATAGTTTTTTTTCCACATTACATTAATCGGAATGAGATTTTCTTTTTCGCATTACAATAATCAGAATGAGTTTTCTTTTTTGCAATACAGTAATCTGAATGAGTTTTCTTTTTCACATTACAGTAATCAGAATGAGATTTTCTTTTTTGCATTACAGTAATCAGAATGAGATTTAATTTTTCGCATTACAGTAATCAGAATGAGATTTCTTTTTCACATTACAGTAATTGGAATGAGTTTTCTTTTACGCATTACAGTAATCGGAATGAGTTTTATTTTTTGCATTATAGTAATCGGAATGAGTTTTCTTTATCGCATTACAGTAATCAGAATGAATTTTCTTTTTTGCATTACAGTAATCGGAATGAGTTTTCTTTTTTTGCATTACAGTACTCGGAATGAATTTTCTTTTTCGCATTACAGTAATCGGAATGAGTTTTCTTTTTGCATTACAGTAATCGGAATGAGTTTTCTTTTTCGCATTACAGTAATCGGAATGAGTTTTCTTTTTCGCCTTACAGTAATCAGAATGAGTTTTCTTTTTTGCATTACAGTAATCAGAATGAGTTTTCTTTTTGCATTACAGTAATCAGAATGAGTTTTCTTTTTTGCATTACAGTATTCAGAATGAGTTTTCTTTTTCGCATTACAGTATTCAGAATGAGTTTTCTTTTTCGCATTACAGTATTCAGAATGAGTTTTCTTTTTGCATTACAGTAATCGGAATGAGTTTTCTTTTTCGCATTACAGTAATCAGAATGAGTTTTCTTTTTTGCATTACAGTAATTGGAATGAGTTTTCTTTTTCACATTACAGTAATCGGAATGAGATTTCTTTTTTTGCATTACAGTAATCGGAATGAGTTTTCTTTTTCGCATTACAGTAATCAGAATGAGTTTTCTTTTTCATTTTACAGTAATCAGTAGGGATGTGCCCGAAGCCGAATAACTTATTCGGAAAGGCACGAATAATGACTTCAAAATAAATAATGGATTCATCCGAATAATATCAAAAATATTCGTATGACTGATTATCCAAGAGGTACAAGGATAAAGTGACATTTTAAATAAACATATACAAAATAACCAATATTTCTAATGTGCAAACCTTATGAATGAAAATGTGCATGTTGTTATTTCAAATCAGATGGGTGCAGTCACGACTCCATTTGTGGTCTCTGTTAATTGTGCACGTCTTGAGCTTATCAAGTGTAACATTAAGATACGATATCATATACACTTTACACTTCTTTTTCTCCCCAATTTGGAATGCCCAGTTCCCAATGTGCTCTAAGTCCTCGTGGTGGCGTAGTGACTTGCCTCAATCTGTGTGGTGGAGGACTTATCTCAGTTGACTCCGCATCTGAGACCGTCAATTCACACATCTTATCACGTGGCTTGTTGAGCATGTTACCGCGGAGACATAGCATGTGTGAAGGCTTCACGCTATTCTCTGCGGCATCCATGCACAACTCACCACGCGCCCCGCCGAGAGCGAACCACATTATAGCGACCACGAGGAGGTTACCCCATGTGACTCTACCCTCCCTAGCAACCGAGCCAATTTGGTTGCTTAGGAGACCTGGCTGGAGTCACTCAGCACGCCCTGAATTTGAACTCGCGACTCCAGGGGTGGTAGTCAGCGTCTTTACTCGCTGAGCTACCCAGGCCCCCCACACTTTCCACTTCTTGAAATGTCTTTGTTAATGTATCACACGATTCACACGTGATTCCCATGTATTCATTTTTAGCCTAAACCTGAGCGCAATGTTAAATTCCTGATCTGAAGTGATGATTTCACGTCAGGGCCCATCTATCCGTCTTTTAAAGTTGACCACATTTATATCCACATCAGTGATTATGGAAATGATCTGGTTAAGACTTTATTCTGAAAAAAAGTTCAAATGCTCCATAAAGGTTTAAATGCTCCACAGAGTATTCATATTAGGAATATTCTTCCTTATGTAAAAACTGAAACATATTCCATCTTTTTTTCTTCTTCTTTATAATGTGCTACCTCTGGTAAGGCACTATATAAATGTAACATTATTATTATTATTATTATTATTTAACTAAATAATAGTCTTATCATAAAAAATTCCTGATAGATTTACGGGACTTTCACCTGTTTGTGGGCTATACTGATTTTCTTTTCTTTTTTTTTATGTTTGAATTTGTATTTATTAATCACTGCAAAATGTGTGCTTGACATTTCACACTTTGCTGGACACCTTCAGAATAATGTTGTTATACATGCACAGACAAAAAAAACTTTTGTTTCATGCAGATATTAATATCAGAAATACCAGGAGAAACCACAGTTAACAAAAAAAAAAAAAAAAAAAAAGAATAAAATTATATATTTTTTAAATAATAGTTGTATAATAATAATCATCATCATCATCATTATTATTATTATTAGGCTATCATTATGAAAAGGCATATACAAGGCATATTTTATTAATAGAAAATATAAATGTAAGAGTAACATTTTAAAATTTCATTTAGTTTTGACGCAATTCCGGTTTAATCCCTGCCTACACCCGGTTCTATCCGAATACAGGTTTGTCATATGAACATATACAGATACAAATACAGATAATGGCTTTGCTGCACACCCCTAGTAATCAGAATGAGATTTTTTTGCATTACAGTAATCAGAATGAGTTTTCTTTTTCGCATTACAGTAATCGGAATAATTGTTTTTTTTTACATTACATTCATTGTAATGAAATTTTCTTTTTCAAATTACAGTAATCTGATTTTTTTTTTTTCACAATACAGTAATCGGATTTAGATGTTTTGCTTTACAGTAATCAGAATAATATTTTTTTTTCGCATTATATTAATCAGAATGAGATTTTCTTTTTCCCATTACAGTAATCGGAATTAGATTTTTTTTTTTTTTTTTTTTCACATTACAGCAATCGGAATGATAATTTTTTGCATTACGGTAAAATCAGAATTCGATTTTTTTCACATTACAGTACTGATAATTTGGGGCGGGGCTGACTAATGAGACTTAACATGATTAATGTAGGCAGTCTATACGTCTCAGGTCACAGCATCACCTGATCAAACTAATTTCTACATCAGATCAGTTCAATCAGGTGATGTACTCAAGTACCTGGAGACTCAACCATTGAACGTCAGACTTCAACAGCCCTGATGTGTGTTAGAGAGAGAGATGATAGATAGAGAGAAAGAACACAAAAGGATGGCTTTTGTATTCAGTGTCAAAAGAAAGATGGAGTGAGATAAATGATAAATAATAAAGAGAGAGATGCTTGCCAGGTCTGAGTAGCATCCAATGGGGTACTACTGGAAGAGTTCCTTACCCTCGAGTGCACATTGGGAAATTTAGTAATATTATTCTTCTTTAAGGCTGAGTGGAAAGGAGACAAAAATGGAGGTTAGATCAAACCAGAGTGGACCAGACACAAGTCAAGGCACGGCACAGCGAGCAAAGCTGCCCAGGGGTCAGAGAGGAAAGGTGAAAGGTCACAGGTTGCCGCTGTAAGGTGTTACTAATAGCTGAAGCACTGCTGATACTGCGGTAATGAACTCTACAAACTCAAGCTGCTTTGCACAATGACCCCCAGCATCCAGGTACATCAAAGCAAATACCAATCACTTCATATTTAAACAATAAACCAAACGACAGGACACTGTAAAATGTGTTAAGCTTCAAAGAAGTGCATTATTGTGTGCAACAAACTGAAGCAGGCATGGTGCAGTCTTAAGGCAATGCTATGTGGTTAAATCTCACTAAAACATGTCCATGTCATAATGCACCCCAAAATATATTTATTTATTTATTTTTTAATGATCTTTAGCAGTAATATATTTTTAAAATTAAGGACATACTTTTTCCCACCTAAAAGTGTCTGTGCAGAAAAAACCGTAAGTCCTTGAGACACAAAATTCCCCCAATACTCCAAATTAGTTGTTGCTAATATCTTCTGAACTGTATTGGCTTGAATAAAAAAATTATGTTTCCTCTGATTCTCTGATTCTTTTGTCTGATTCACATTAATTGTTAGTTTTAGGGCTTTAATGACTATGATGATTAACCATCATACATATTGTCATACTTTTTAAAGAGTATGTGTGCTTCATACACTTTAAGGAGTAATTTGTTCATATTTAACTTGGAATCATAAAATAAAATAGGGAGGTATGCAATTTTCTTTAAGGCTTGAAAGCCTTAAAGAAATAATAGCATAAAAGCTATTATATTATATTATATTATATTATGCAATAGTAAGGTATTTTTGTCCTAAATTCTTCACTTTCACATTTTATTTTAAAGCTAGCTCCGATTAAACCCATAAGACCTTATTTCGCATGAAGAAGACCTTTTACAAGGAATTTGACTTTATTTATTTATTCATTCATCTCCACAGAAATAGAGTAAGTGAGTGTCTCTTCCTGTGTGTCACTATGTGTCAGTAACACTGCGTGTATGAACCCGCAATGACCAAGAACATTTGCCATTATGCAAACGTTTAATTAAAGTGAAACCAGAGCGCCTCGTCACATTTTTGCAGGAGTCTGGCGCAAACCTCCGCAGACGGTGTGTGCATCACAGCGCTTTAGAAATGGTTAATCTTCACGCACTCTTTAGGTGCTGCTCTGAGTGCATTCTGCGGTGCACATCAGCCCACAGCTATTACACCGGAAAATAAGACACATTCCAAAAAAATATTTTAGCCTATTTTTAAGATTTGCAAATTTCATTTTCCTAACAAAATTCCATCAAATTAAATTGTGTAATGTTACATAAAATGTAATTAATAAAACGTAAAATATTTTGTTTTTTCAATTTTATTTTATTAAAGATTACTCAATATAATTTGATGGAATTTTATCATGAAATTCATAAATCATAAAATTATTCGTATGTGCACAAACACAAAAGTTAATGGCATATTCATTAAAATTCCCTTATTTGGACAGTAAAATGTGATTGCAATTTGAAGTGCATTTATTTTTCTTATAAAAGAAATATAAAATACCTGTAATCAGACAATTCTTTAATAATCACGACGACAAAGAAATTAATTGGCTAATATCTTCAAAATGATTTAATGAATAACAATTCTTTTGATTTATTTATTTATTTTATTTTTTTCATGAGGGTCTGTAGATGATACATGCTAAATTTTTGCAAATGGGACCAACACTTTAAGAGTTCGAAAAAGTAGTTTTTTTGGAAAACAAAATGCCAGATGGAATACATACAAAGCAACTAGTGTACTTAGTAATGAAACTACTTAGCACCTGACAGGTCTGTTCCTACAAAATTGGGAATTTTGGTAATTTTTTCCACTTTTTCAAACTGCTTGGACCCCGATAATTGCTGCTTGTTGCTATATTTTTGCTTAATTAAAAAAAAACATTTCTTAACATGGACATTTCTTAAAAGTTTTCGTGAGAATCACCCATTAAGTTGGGATACAGCATTGCATATGACTGAAATGTCAATCATGCCATACAAATATGCAGTCAGTGAAGCAAATGTGCCAATCATGCATAAAAGATGTGAGCAAACAATTACATCCCATCATGCTTCATGCAACAGGTTAAAAACATGTGGAGCACAGGAAGTCATGTGATATAGGGACTAAGATGGATGGAGAGTGAGCAAATGCAGAACACCAGCATAATGCAAATGACCCCCAAAATCAATGACATAATTTAAACTCATGAGCAAATCATAATGTCAAACACATGAGGGTTAGAAACATTACAACTGAATTTAACACAAAACGCACAGACGGTGTAAAACACATAAGTTGCTCACAAATATGCAACTTGTTTGACAGTTTATGTGTTTCGACACATCAAACAGCAGAGGGCACTCTCAGCTGTTTGATTCATTCAGCTGTATTTAATTTTACCTGAGAGAAACTGAAACAGACATCGGAAACAGCATACTACCAAACTACTCCTACTATTTCTGGAGTATGCAGTATGCATATTATGAATAGTATGCAAATTTCACATATACAGTGACCATACAGTCGACCCTGATGTGTCTGGCCGTTTGTGAGATCATGTTTCATTACTACATTGGTTTCACATTACAGTCATGAATATGAATTCTTCATGACACACTCCATGCAAAGAAAACTGTGATGACATCATATCCTTCCCTCCCCAAGCCCCCGTCATGCAGAAGTTTGGTTGGAAAGAAAGAAATATGAACACGCCCATGACATCACATCCATACGGCGGCCAACACATTCAGAAGGGAAATAAAAGCAGGAATGTGAAGGGTTGCACACACACACACACACACACACAGAGTGACAAGAGAGCAGCTCTATCCAGCGACCTCAAGAGACAGAGAGAGTCTAAGCTTTAGAAGTGGAGATCCTCATTGAAGTAACGCGAGCTGCGTTTGGCCGTGCGCGCAGTAAAGGGGGCAGTCTTCAACACTGCATCCAGACGAAACACACACAAACACAACACAAACAACAGAGGGTTGAACTGACAGAGCAACAAGCACAAGGTTAGCAGTCTCTACAGCACAACAGCACAGTCTACTATAATCACATGGTGCTAAAAGCCGTTACATAAAGCTAAAACTTTCAGTGTGAATTATATACAGGCCTAAAATAGTAATCAAGATTATTACACATAAGGTGCATGAATATATACTGTACATACACTCACCGGCCACTTTATTAGATACACCTGTACATCTGCTTATTCTTGCGATTATCTAATCAGCCAATCGTGTGGTAGCAGTGTAATGTATAAAATCATGCAGATATGAGTCAGGAGCTTCAGTTAATGTTCACATCAACCATTAGAATGGGGAAAAATGTGATCTCAGTGATTTAGACCATGGCATGATTGCTGGTGCCAGATGGGCTGGTTTGAGTATTTCTGTAACTGCTGATCTCCTGGGAAAAAACCAACAACTAGTGAGCGACAGTTCTGTGGACGGAAAAGCCTTGTTGATGACAAAGGTCAATGGAGAATGGCCAGACTGGTTAAAGCTGACAGAAAGGCTACGGTAACTCAGATAACCGCTCTGTACAATTGTAGTGAGCAGAATAACATCTCAGAATGCACAACATGTCGAACCTTGAGGCGGATGGGCTACAACAGCAGAAGACCACGTTGGGTTCCACTTCTGTCAGCCAAGAACATAAAACTGAGGCTGAAGTGGGCCTACCATTTGTGTACCTCAGCAGAAATCCAGATTGTCGGACCAGGCAATGTTTTTCCAATCATCTACTGTCCAGTTTTGGTGAGCCTGTTGCCATTGCAGCCTCAGTTACCTGTTCTAAGCTGACAGTAGTGGTACCTAGAGGGGTCTTCTGCCGCTGTAGCCCATCTGCCTCAGTGTTTGACATGTTGTACATTCAGAAATGCTTTTCTGCACAGAACTGTTATAACACGTGTTTATTTGGGTTACTGTCATCTTCCTGTCAGTTTGAACCAGTCTGGCCATTCTCTCGCTGGATGTTTTTTGTTCTTTGCACCATTTTCTTTACACTCTAGATACTGTTGTGCATGAAAATTCCAGGAGATCAGCAGTTACAGAAATACACAAACAAGCCCCTCTGGCACCAACAATCATGCCACGGTCCAAATCACTGAGATCACATTTTTTCCCCCATTCTGATGGTAGATGTGAACATTAACTGAAGCTCCTGACCCATATCTGCCTGATTTTATACTTTACACTGTTGCTACATGATTGGCTGATCAGATAATCGCACAAATAAGTAGATGTACAGGTGTACTAATAAACTGGCTGGTGAGTGTATACGTATATACAGTATATATACTGATCAGCCACAACATTAAAAACACTGACAGGTGAAGTGAATAACATCGATTATCTCATTACAATAGCATGCGTAAGGATCTGAGCGACTTTGACAATGGCCAAATTGTGATGGCTAGACGACTGGGTTAGAGCATCTCCAAAACGGCAGGTCTTGTGGGGTGTTCCCGGTGTGCAGTGGTTAGTACCTACCATAAGTGGTCAGAGGAAGGAGAACCGGTGAACTGGTGACAGGGTCATGGGCACCCAAGGCTCATTGATGTGCATGGGGAGTGAAGGATAGCCCATCTGGTCCGATCCCACAGAAGAGCTACTGTAGCACTAATTGCTGAAAAACTTAATGCTGGCCATGATAGAAAGGTGTCAGAACACACAGTGCATCACAGCTTGCTGTGTAGCCGCAGACCGGTCAGAGTGCCCATGCTGACCCCGTCCACTGCCGAAAGTGCCTACAATGGGCACGCGAGCATCAGAACTGGACCATGGAGCATTGGAAGAAGGTGGCCTTATCTGAAGAATCATGTTTTCTTTTAGATCATGTGGCCGGGTGTGTGTGTGCGTCATTTACCTGGGGAACAGAGGGCAGCAGGATGCACTATGGGAAGAAGGCAGGCCAGCAGAGGCAGTGTGTTGCTCTGGGCAATGTTCTGCTAGGAAACCTTGGGTCCTGGCATTCATGTGGATGTTACTTTACATGTACCACCTACCTAAAGATTGATGCAGACCACGTACACCCCTTCATGGCAATCGTATTCCCTGATGGCAGTGGCCTCTTTCAGCAGGATAATGCGCCCTGCCACACTGCAAAAATTGTTCAGGAATGATTTAAGGAACATGACAAAGAGTTCAAAGTATTGACTTGGCCTCCAAATTCCCCAGATCTCAATCCAATTGTGCATCTATGGGATGTGCTAGACCAACAAGTCAGATCCATGGCCCCATCTCACAACTTAAAAGATTTAAAGGGTCTGACGCTAACGTCTTGGTGCCAGATACCACAGGACACCTTCAGAGGTCTTGTTGAGTCCATGCCTCGACGGGTCAGAGCTATTTTGGCAGCACGAGGGGGACCTACACGATATTAGGCAGGTGGTTTTAATGTTGTGGCTGAGCGGTGTGTGTATATATATACTATCATATCACAGAATGATTCTCTCCTTAAAGATTCAGCTCATTATAAACAATCAGGTTTTTGTGGTTATAAATTGAAATTAAATGTTCTTGAAAGTGGTCATATCTTGAAAAAAATAAAAATAATATATATATATCTTTTTTTCATTTGTCATCTCAACCAGAGGTCCCTGCTCCAACTGCTTATTTTTTTATTTTTTTATTGGTGAAAGATAAATATTAATAATAATGAAAGCCAAAATATGAAATGCCATGGATCATTATTTAATGAGTAATCCATTATTTGTAGAGGGAGGTTAAAATGACTATTTTTACCTATGATTTTGGAACAAAACCAGCGGAATTATTATTATTTTTTTATATATATTTATAGAAATGGGGCAACCTCATTATTTTATTTTTACAAAGAGATAGGGAGGTCTATTACTATAATCAGTTTAACTCGGCATTGCTTGTTGCATTATATGCCAATGGTGTGAGTCCAAAAATGGGTAAAAAATTTGGAGTGCCTGTAACTCCAGAAGTATTAAAGACATCTTAACATTCTTTTATATTCTGGTTCAGAACAAACTTTCATTTTTGTACCTTAATTTTTAATGCCCTATATGGTTAAATCCCAGAGATATGGGGCTCTCAATGTGGCTCCATCTGAAATTTTTACATTTGACCCTTTATCAATGGCTTTTTTTTTTTGCCCCCTCCCCCCCACCCCCCATAAAAAGTCTCAATTACCAGTAATATTGAAAATAGAAATATACCTGTATTTATTCACATAAAAACAATAGTCAAAATCTAAAATTTAGAATTTTCAATGTCCAAATACACATTTCAGCTGCACTTCTCACTAGTAATTTTTTTTATATATATCATTTTTTTTTTTTTTTTTTAATATCAATAATTACATTGTTACTAGTACAAATATCCATTCATGATACCAAAAATGTAATAACAACTACCAACAACTAATAAAAAGAGTTCATATCCTTCTGAAGGATGGCAGTGTTGGAAATAAGTGGCTGAAGTATATTTAATACAATCCCTGATCATTTCTGTGGTCAAACTTTATATTAGGTGGCCTTAACTACTATGTACTAACATTAGATACATACAAGACTATGCATTTACTGTGTAACTACATGTTGTTCTGCAAAATATCCACATTTGCTGCTACTGAGGTTGAGGTACGGGTAGGTTTAGGAGTAAAGTTAGGGTTAGAGTTAGGATAAGGGGTTAGAGTTAAGTTTTGGGGTAAGGGTTTGATTAGGGTTAGGGGTAAAGTTAACAGTGTAACTACAAATATAATTAAATGCAGGTACTTTAAATGTAATTACAATGCAACAACATGTATGTACATAATAAGTACATTGTATCAAATGGTTAAGTACATAGTAGTTAAGGCCACCTAATATAAAGTGGTCCATTTCAGTCTGATCTTAACAGTTTGAGCAGCACATTTCAGAGTGGATTGTTTTGTGAATCTGTCACAATAAAATGTAGCTTTGCAAAGAGGCCATTATTGAGGAAGCAGTGCAAGCTATATTGGACCTGACAGCAAACCCGCAGCTTGTGAGTATGCGCTGTTACTCATTTAACATGTGAAGAGGGCATTTACATAAAAGACTTCAAGTTACAGCAGCAAAAAGTGGACTGTTATATTCTAAGGGTTGTGAAAAACTAAATTACGAGGGTGCAAAAATGATTAAAAAAAAGTGTATGATATGACCCTTTTAAGACTACACTAATCAGTCTATTTAGTCAATGTGCTCTAGCTCAGAGCTAAAAGCAGTAAAAGCACACACACATTGGCAGCCTGTAATGACACTGGGTCAGTAAACTGTTACTGAGCAGTAAAGCTTCCCACACTTAAGAGAGCTGGTTAGTGGCTGAGACTAACGTGTTATAAAGTTTTATTATGTTTTAAAGCCCTCTGCATGCAGACCGACTGTAGGACACATTCACATTAGAACACTAAGCTGTGTGTGACTGTTACCTGTGATGATGTCCTCGATGGCTCCGTCTTTCCCCTCATACACATGTCTGCTGTCCTTCACCTGCTTCTTCCTCAGCTCTGCGATCAGCTCCTGCTGCTGCCGTTTATTCTTATGAGAGGGAGACTGAACACACACACACACACACACACACACACACGCAGGCACACACACACACACACACACACACCCACACACACAATAACATGTCATGAATGACTGTGTTTATATCACAAGCCCTTTCGACATTTAATCAGGTGCAGGATATGAATTATAGATATCTATAATTTTCATTAATTCTTGATATCAGGAATGAAATTAATACTAGTGAAAGTGCTAATTTTTTATATCACTGCTTACATTTGCACCAGTAAAAATGTTAATTCTTGAAATCAAAAATGACGTCATCACTTGCAGAAAGACTCATTCTTGATATAGAAATTCACAATATTTATCTGTTGCTGGATTTTTACTATTAGAATTCCACAATGATCTGTCATTCACTCCTGTTAAAAACATGATTACAAATATCTTTCATTAATTTCTCACAAAATTAAATTCCAAATACACATATCAGCTATGCACTTCTTACTAGTAAAAAATTTTTTTTATATAGTTTTTGATATCAACATTTACATTGTTACTGGTAAAAATATCCATTCCTGAAATCAACAATTTAATAACAACTAGTAAAAAAGCTCGTTTTTGATATCTTTAAATGTATTTAAATGTTGGATTTGGTATTTCAGATTTATTTATATTGATTTCAGATATCAATAAATTAAAGAGTAATTAAAGATACCTAAAGGGCTTTCTTACTAGCTCTAATCACATTACAGATGTATGAAAGTAACATTGTCACTAGTGAAAACCACATTACAGGTATCATAAATTAGCATTTTCATTAGTTGCACTAGTAACAAGGTAATTATTGATATACATTTTTTTTTTTTTTTTACCAGTAAGAAGTACATAGCTGATATGTGAAATTGAAATGAAAAAAAAAATGGCAAAAAATTAATTTCAGATATCAGTAATTGCATTTTGAACAGGAGTGATTGACAGATCATTGTGAAATTCTACTAGTGGAAATGCAGTTTCTGATATACAAAAATTTTTTTTTTTACTAGTTGAGATTCTATTTTTGATATCAAGAATGTGTAATGGTGTCATTTTTTTATATAAAGAATTCATGTTTCCACTAATAGTTGTTCTAATCCTGATACCAAGAAAAAGCATTTTAACTAGTAAAAATGTCATTGTTGATATCTATAATTAATATCCTGCATGCAATTAAATGTCGAAAGGGCTTGCGATAAATGGCTGTGTTTAGTCTGTAAACATTAAAACACACTTACCTTTTGATCATCTAGCTCCATCAAGGCCTCTTGCTCTATCAGTTTCTCCATCATCATCTGCTCGTGTCTTTTTCTCTGCTCATTCTCCTCCTCTGCTTGCTGTGAGACAGAGAGAGAAACTGGCCATCAGAGATGTGGCTTCAGGAAGTTATATGGTCTTTTTTTTTTTTTTTTGCTCTTCTTGTGTTACAGCAGGCTGGCATTGTACTTTCATGCTGACAGCATTTGTGCTGCTATTACAGACGTAATCGTCATGAAATCTAATTACCATGAGAAGTAGGAGTGCATTTAAATCCGAATGGTAATGAATGCTCTGTGCCGAAACTTTACTTGGGCTGTGTGAATACTATAAACTGATCAAATAAATACACCAGTATGGTGAGAAACAGGCCTATGATTAGATGTAGTGAGGACGATGATGTGTGATTAGTCAGTTTACCCTGTATGCCTTCACAAAGCGCACAAATACTGGGAAAAACACAGACGGCGGCGTTGTTTTGGAATTTTCTCCAAAAAACTTCACCACCTCATCAAAGGCATCCTAAATGAGAAAAATACACAGTTCGATTATTCACACTGTAAAACAATGAAATACATTTTTATGTTAATTTCACGCATTTACAAATGTTACATTATTGTAATTAGAGTATTTAAAGTAACAATGTTGCTGCAGACATATTTGTTTTAAAACAGCTTTTCTTTAAATGGATCAGATAACCATTGATTGTTTTGGGTCACACAGGTGCTGTGTTTCATGTACCTGAGCGACCTTGGCATCATCCTGGAGTTTTTTTAGTTTGTTCTCATTCTGCAGTATGAAATCTTTGAGCAGTGTGTTGTGTCCATGCATACTGTACTCTCTCCTGGACAGATCCATCCCTCTCTGAAGCTCCTTCACATCTAATAACACATTCTCCAGAGACACTAATGGACAGAGAGGGAACTCACTGTTATGTCTGTCATTTATTTGTGTTTTAGTACAGTGGATCTCAACTGGTTTTGCTTCAAGACTCAGAATTTACTTTGGACATGAAGTTGTGACCCAACACAGTATTGTTTATAGTTGAAAAATACACAAAAAAGTGTCAAATCAAACACTGAAATGTATTAATATTACCAAAAACTGCATACTGTATGCCCAACAATTTGCTAAATTATGCTTTCTAAATGTCTCTTGAATTGCAATGGTTTCATACTTCCAGCAGCCAATAATTCACCACTCAAAACCAATCATGATCAGCACAAACCAGACTGAAAATAAAAGACTAGTAAATTTACTTAATTTTTATTTGGCAAGTTTTTGCACACAGGTTTTCTAAGTAAATCTTAATGGTATAAAATTAAGTCAAATCTACTTAACTTCATGACATTATATTGATTAAAGTGAGTAAATTTAACTTAAACATTTGAGTAAATACAGTAACTTTTACTTAAAAATATGATATGTGTGGTCCTTAAATAAACGTACTCCAATTGAAATGAACATGTCATGTTTTGAACTTTCCTTACAAACACATGTATAATCATGTACCACATGACATATGGAAGCCTCCCACAGAGAAGCTTAATGCATGCAATGTAGTCTATGAGACAACATAATCTTGAATTACAGATTAATGCAAGATATAGAGCTGCGCACACAGACCTCAACACTGCTGCACAAAACATGATGACAGTGACTATCATCAGATCATTTTTTAGATCATGAATGGGTCATTTTGAGTAGAAAATGAACTTCAGACTGTACAAAACAAGTTACCAAACGTAACAACAAAATTAAGAATAAAAACCAATGATAAAAAATGAACCAAAAAGTGAAACCATGCAAGCTAATTTATTATTCAAGCCCAGTGCATGCTGACAACACCAGCAAAAGTTAAGTAAAACTGACTTTATTTATCAGTGAAATTTACACAAATTAGCAAATAAATATGACAAGGTTTTCTACTTTAAGACTGATGACACATTGTAACGATAAAAAAAAAAAATCATAAATAATATTTACTTATAAGCTAGAGCATTCATTTTTACATGTTTGAATGCAGAATTTACTTAATCTTTTCTGCTACATTTACTTCACCAGAAGATATACACCGATCAGCCACAACATTAAAACCACCTGCCTAATATTGTGTAGGCCCCCCTTGTGCCACCAAAACAGCGCCAACCCGCATCTCAGAATAGCATTCTGAGATTATATTGTTTTTACCACAATTGTACAGAGCGGTTATCTGAGTTACTGTAGACTTTGTCTGTTCGAACCAGTCTGACCTCTCTCATCAACATGGCATTTCCGTCCACAGAACTGCAGCTCACTGGATGTTTTTTTGTTTTTGGCACCATTCAGAGTAAATTCTAGAGACTGTTGTGTGTGAAAATCCCAGGAGATCAGCAGTTACAGAAATACTCAAACCGGCCCAAGTCTACAGTAACTCAGATAACCGCTCTGTATAATTTTGGTGAGAAGAATATCATCTCAGAATGTTATTCTGAGAAGTGGGTTGGCGCTGTTTTGGCGGCACGAGGGGAACCTACACAATATTAAGCAGGCTCATCGGTGTATATATATATCTTTTTTTTAGTGCATGCTTATTCTCACTGCAAGTAAACCTGTATTTATTGTTGTACATGTTGTACTTTTTTGCCTTGCATAGTGTTAAAGGCTATGGGGAGTGTTTTCTCCCATTTTAAAAGTAGTTAAGCCTATTTTTTTGTTATACTAACCAGTGTCATTATCATGTTTATTAACTAAATTAAAACATTTTTGTTAAATTGATAAAAGCATCTGCCAAATGCATAAATGTAAATGTAGTTTTTGATAGTGCTATAATATTTGAAATATTTACAAATCCACCTTAATTAAACATGAAAATGCCACCAGACAGAGGAAACACAAGACTGCCCTGAGGAATTTAATGACGTAAGACATATTTAAACGATACCAGTAAATGCTTTAGATTTTGGCAGCCATAAAATACTAAAACTAAAATAAGACTGAATAATAAACCTAACTGAAACTAGAAAACACTGAAAAAATTTAAACTAAACTAAGACTAACAGACAAAGTGTGATAGCTAACAAAATCTTAACTAAAAACTGTAATAACCCTGATCCTAACAACACAATTTTATGGGTAGTTGCAATTAATATTGTTTTACTGCTGTTCTTGATCCAATCAAAAAGGGATACAACTCACCAGTTGAGAACCATTGATATAGAGATACAAAAACTGAAACCATTTTCAATCAGAGAAGCTTAGATCAAACCTTAAAATATGAGCAAATATGATATGCCCTGTTATCGTAAATAAGAGCAAATTTAAGTATGTTTCATACCTGCTGCAGCTTTCTCCACATAGTGCAGTTCATTATAGAAGAGCGACACCTGCTGGTATTTTTCCTTCACTACATTTGCAATATAATGCAGAAGAGTGATCTTGCGGTCTGTTGATTTGGTGTCTAATAACTGCAAATCACAAGCACACACAAACAACAGATTTCATTCAGTCAGGACTCTAAAGACCCCATGAAATGGCCTTATGTTTCCTTTCCTGTGTTGATGTACTTCCAATTTAAACAGGAAGTAGGAGTGGATATTTCGAAGGGTTTGTCCTTTTTTCTTTTTTTTTCTTTTTTTTTTAAAAAACAGCCAACAGGCTTTAATTTACATCACAGTCAAGAGCCATAATTTGCTACCTGCTATTGTCAGTCAGTAGCAGGGGGGGAAGGACATTCTCATTTTAGGAAGCATTTTATTGGAGAAAACGTTTTAATACACCACTGAGCAGATGATGACATCATCAATATTTTTAAGTTACAGAAGTTTTGTGCATAAGTAAAAACTAATTAACATAACTATTAGGTTTAACAAAAGTCAATGTGAATGGATAAAAAAGCCTCTATGAATGAAAAGAGAAAATAAAAAATGCATTTCACCAGGTCTAAACTCTGAAGTTTGAACCCGTACACGGCTCCTCTTTTACTGCTGTTCATGTAGTTTCCCAGAGCCAAGATGATCTGAGAGAGAGAAAACAAGACACTCTCAGTTAACACTCTCAGTCTGAAGAAGAGTGCATCAGAACAGAAAATACTTACTTCCAAAATCTTCGTGAGTTTCTGTGAGGATTTGATGGACACAGATGCTGCAATAACAGCGTGAAGTTGCTGTTGAGACAAGAGATTAAATCATTAAACGTTGAGATACACTCTCCCAAACAGAGGAAGGAAACTCAAAAATGAAACAAAGACACTTGGACAACATTTTGCGTACAACACTGTAACCAAATGATTTGGAAAGCGTCATGGGAAGAAGAGTATGAAAGAATGAGAGAGACAGTTAATTACCGGGGTGAGCATCTGAATACTCTCTGAGAAATTCCCCACAAACGCCATGATGGTCATCTTCTGTATGAGGCGCTCTACTTTACTAAACTGAATCATGAAGCGGTCTTCATCTGTCAGGTTCTCCAGTGGCTTGCGTTCTTTCTCGTACTGCCGCAGAACTTTTAGCTCTGCTTCGGTTGGAATGAACCTCATCAAACACTCCACAAAATCCACCGGCAATGTCCGCAGGTCAAACCTGATTCCCACACAGATCAACAGTGAATTAAAGCGTCAATCACAGATTTATCCTCATTAATCTCATTAAAGTTAAAGAAGACACCAGCGTCCCGAAACACAGAATGCTGTCAAAAAAAATTGTGACCAACCTGATCTCATGAACATTACTTGACCGTGGCCACATTTTTGCAAACCAAAATTATGTGCTTTATTACACGTTTTGCTGCAGTTTCTCAGTAAAATGACCAAGGGGGGTGCCAAAAGCGTGTAAAATGATGTTGTAATCAGAAGAGAAACCAATTTACGATGGTTTTAATGAAAAAAAAAAAAGTACCTCCCTAACCTAAGACTTTAACCTAAACCTAACCAATAGTGTTCTAAATCAAAAGGTGAATATAACAGACATCCTTACCCTAAACCAACACCTAAACCTAACCGATAGTGTTTTAAAAGCAAATGTGACATGAAAAGCACATTTTCTGAAGCAACTACGTCATTTTGTGTCACTTCTATGACACTTTCGTCTCACATGTGAATTTGCATCCTTGACTGGCTCTTCCGAGTCCATTGTCCAACACTCTATCAGGTGAGCTACTGCAGAAGCTAATCATGCAGGAATAAGTGTGTAAATTTAAGTGCGTTTGTGATATAAGTGTTAAAATTTATAATTTTTCATATCACGTTTCGATATCACAACAGCATTGTGTTAGTAATAGTGTAAGACAGTTTGTGTTTATGAAGTCAAAATCAGCCACTGTACTCATGACTTGTGTGAAAGTTAATAAAACGCACAGTTGTTGTAGCGCCTCTCGTGTTAATTTTATGAGGAAACTGCTGCAAAACGTAGAATGAGACACAAAACTCAGTTTGCAAAAATGTAAAGTAACATTCATTCTATGAGACTAAGGTGATTTTGACACTTAAATCACACTGAAAAATGTCTAAATGTCATTGCAATACATAGCAAAATATCAAACCATCTCGTTTGAAACTAAAGGTGATCAGAGAAGCAGAAAAGATGACTCGTAATACCTGGATGAGCAGTCTGATATGACTAAATCCCCAGATGTGTGGTTACTGAAATGAAGACCGCTTATTAAGTAACCACAGCTTGATCTTGGAGAGTTGGCTAATTATAGACCGATCTCAAATCTCCCATTTATGCCGAAAATTCTAGAAAAGGTAGTGTCCTCCCAACTATGTTTATTTCTACAGAGAAATGGTATATATGAACAATTTCAGTCAGGATTTAGGCCCCATCACAGTACAGAGACTGCACTTACCAGAATAACCAATGACTTGCTCTTATTATCTGAGTGCAGCTGCATTTCTCTTCTAGTGCTTTTAGATCTTAGTACTGCTTCGGCACCATAGATCACAACATTCTCTTGGATAGGCTTGAGAATTATGTTGGCATTTGTGGACAGGGACTAGCATGGTTTAGGTCCTTTTTATATGACCACTACCACTTTGTCTGTGTAAACGAGGAACTGTCAGATCAAACTAAATTTAAGTATGGAGTGCCACAGGGATCGGTTTTAGGGCCTCTGCTTTTCTCCTTATACACTGTATGCCTCCCCTGGGAGATATTATCAGGAATCATGGAATTAGTTTCCACTGTTATGCCGACAATAACCAACTTTATATTTCTTCAAAACCCAATGAAATTTCACAATTCTCCAAATTAGCAGTGTATCAATGACATCAAATTTGGATGGCTAGAGATTTCCTTCTACTCAATTCTGACAAAACAAAGGTGCTAATTATTGGGCCAAAAACCTCCAAAAATAATCTGCAAAAATATCATTTGACTCTCAATGGATGTACTGTTACGTCCTATTCTACAGTGAAGAACTTAGGTGTTATATTTGATACCAATCTGTCCATTAAAAATCACATTTCCAATGTTTGTAGAACATCATTCTTCCACCTCAGAAATATTGCTAAGTTACAACACATGCTCTCTGCTTCTGATGCCGAAAAACTAATTCATGCGTTCATGACCTCAAGACTAGATTATTATAATGCTTTACTGGGAGGATGTCCTGCAGGTTCAATAAATAAACTTAATTTGGTTCAAAATGCAGCAGCTAGAGTGTTGACTAGAACCAAGAAATATGATCACATCAGCCCCATTTTATCGTTGTTACATTGGCTACCTTGTAAATGTCATATTAATTTTAAAATTCTGTTAACTACGTACAAAGCTTTAAATGGTCTATCTCCACAGTCCTTAAGCGACCTTCTGTTATACTATATTCCTTCATGTTCACTACGATTGCAAAATTCAGGCCTGTTAATAGTACCTAGAATATCAAAATCCACAAAAGGAGGTAGATCCTTTTCCTATTTGGCTCCTAAACTATGGAATAGTCTCCATAACACTGTTTGGGACTCAGACACACTTTCTCAGTTTAAGTCTAGAATAAAGACTCACCTCTTCAGCCAGGTATACACCTAATTTATCCCTCAACTTATAGTTATGCTGCTTTAGTTAGATCTGCCAGATCCTGAAACACTTCTCTTATTATATCAGAATCAGAATGAGCTTTATTGGCAAGTATTCTCACGTACACAAGGAATTTTTTTTTGGTGATAGGAGAAACAAGTGCACACAGAACATTACAGTGAGACACAGAATATAAAACAAGGTATGAGTATAAACAGACATGCAAATAGTCCACTATCATCTCCACTGTTTTGAGTGTGCTCAGCTCAAGGTTGTTGTGACCACACCAAAAAGCCAGCTGATCAACCTCCTGTCTGTATGCAGACTTGTCACTGTTGCAGATGAGGCCGATGACCGTGGTGTCATCTACAAACTTCAGGAGCTTGACAGTGGGGTCCTTTGCAGTGCAGTCATTCATGTACAGGGAGAAGAGCAGGTGGAGAGAGAACGCATCCCTGAGGAGTACCAGTGCTAATAGTGAGGGTCCCGGATGTGAGTTTCCCCAGTCTCACTAGCTGCTGCCTACCTGTCAGAAAGCTGGTGATCCATCGACAGATTGGGGTGGGCATGGAGAGCTGGGTCAGTTTGGTTGAGTGAAGATCAGGCATGATGGTATTGAAAGCTGAACTAAAGTCCACAAATAGGAACCTTGCATAAGTCCCAGGTCTGTCAAAATGTTGCAGGATATAATGCAGTCCCATATTGACAGCATCACCCACAGACCTGTTTAGCAATCTGAAAGGGGACCAGCAGAGTTCCAGTGATGTCCTTCAGGTAGGCCAAAACCAATCTCTCAAACGACTTCATGACCACAGACTTGAGAGCGACAGGTCTGTAGTCATTAATCCTGTGATTTTGGGTTTTTTGGGGACCGGAATGATGGTGGAGCAGTAACTTCACACTGCTCCAGTGATCTATTGAAGATCAGTGTGAAGATGGGTGCCAGTTGGTCAGCGCAGACTTTCAGACAGGCAGGTGAAACACTATCTGGGCCTGAAGCTTTCTGCTTTAAAGTGAATGGCATCTATACTAACATTATTTTTGTATCCCAGTTTCAACCTTGGGATACAGGTTACCAGAGCCTGCCAGATCCAGCTCTGTTTCTGCTTGGTGTCCGACTCCCACTGCTATGCGTCGCTGAGTGATGATGACTATCTGCAGTCTGTGCCAGCCAGACTTCATTTCAGTATACTACGATGGACTTCACAGAGAATGAACTGATGCCAACTCCAACAATAAGACATGGGATATTTCATACAATTACTTTCATACATTTAATTTTAGGACCTCTGCCTTTTTTTGTGTTATGGAAGTGTGGAAATCACACAGAATATCTACGCAGACAAAAGGTTGATAGGTACAATATAGGACCTTTTTAGAAAAACAAATGCATGACTGTTTTCTGTACGTGCACTGCTGCAAATCAGAAGTGTTGGTGAAATCTTAAATTGTGCAGTGTGTGTCTCATGTGACTTACACCTGAATGGCTCTGCAGATCTCCTCCGATGTCTTGCCCACTTTCCTCAGTGTGATGGCCAGATTTTTCGCTCTGTTGGAGTCCAGCAGCGAGATTTTATTTGGTCCTTTCTGAGCAGTCTTCTGTTTGCTGGTGGTGATGTCTATGGCTGGTCCCTGCGCTTTAGTCTTAAACATCTCCTCAAACTCATCCACATTCAGATCCTGGACACAAATGATAGTCACAATTACACACATTCACCTGTATACCTGACACTGTCAAACAATAACAAGCACCCTGATGTAAATCAGCATGTGACTACAGAATAATCATCTTACTGATGAAGTGTGGACAATTTAATATTGTGTGTGAGCTGTATATCTGAACTACTTAGTAACATGCAAATAATTTATACTACATGAGCTGTTCAGTACCCAAGGAGGTAACAATGTACTAGAAGCCTGTATACTGTATAATACTGTATATTATTCAGAATGCATACAGTATTCTTAATTTTCTACAATGTATTCATAGTCCCATGTAATACACATTGTATACATTATATCTTTTTTTTTTAGTTTATTTATTTTTTATAAATAACTGTAATCACAGAATAGCATATTATAATGCACTACAAAAGCAAAACACAGTAACTACACCATAAATGAAACTGAGATCTACTACACGTTGGACCGGAACTATCCATTTTATAATACTCAATATTATAACAGTCAATGGGATTATATTGATGACATTCCTTGATGTAACAACTATTAAATATACACTCACCAAGCACTTTATTAGGACACCTGTACACCTACTTATTCATGCGATTATCTAATCAGCCAATCGTGTTGCAGCAATGCAGTGCATAAAATCATGCAGACACGGGCCAGGAGCTTCAGTTAATTTTCACATTAACCATCAGAATGGGTAAAAAATGTGATCTCAGTGATTTCGACCGTGGCATGATTGTTGGTGCCAGACAGGCTGGTTTGAGTTTTTCTGTAACTGCTGATCTCATGGTATTTCATTTTTTTTAAAAAAAACATTTTTTAGGTTTTATTATTATTTGTCACATACATATTACAAACATGTGATGTAATGTATTGAAATGTTTTTTCTTAGTTCCTTGTCCCACAGTGCAACAACAAACAGAGCCAACAATGAACTAAGTACATACACCGACATAATGATAAAATATAGAATACAATATAGGAGACTATAAAGAAATATAATGTGAATAAATAAAATATAGTAGAAAATATGCAAAATATACAGAACTGTACAGAGTATACAGAACTATACATTTTGCAAATTTAGTTATACATAATAAAATATGTATTCCTTTTCACTGTATTACATCCTGTACAGCTGAAAACAACTCACTTCACATCTCACATTTGGCGCCTCTCCATGGACATTACACACAGAAAATGGATCTCACATGTGCCCATACGCCCAACAACAATTTCCGAATTGGCTACTGGGGGCAGTGTTTCACAATTCGGTAAGAACAGACCGATTTCAGCAAAAGAAATGTCAACCTACTGTTTCCGACTTCACCGTGAGATCTGTCTGTAACTTTATCAATGGGTCATTACATCAACGGTTCTGCCTGTTCTAAATCAAACACAGAGATAGAGCGATAAAATGACATTCATTTGAATTAATTCAATAAAAAAAACTGTATGAATAATTTGAGAAAAAGGACATGAGTATTTTGGAGACCATAAACTCTGTAAAAACTCATTTGAATGTGTAATCCAGAAATAATAAAAATGCTGCATAATGTAGAAGGGTTCTGTTTTTTTGTTTTGTTTTTTTTTTTTTGTAGCGGTTCACATGTGACTTAAAGACGGCATTGCATGACTTGTGTTTTGTGTTGTGATGTTAATCCCAGCTCTGAGACTCATCAGACTTGCTATACTATAATCGCATCCACCGTTAGTTTGAACAGAGGCGTAAAACTCAGCGTAATGAGCAGAGTAGGTGCATTAATACTGAAACCAATCGGAATCAAGTATTCAAGAAGACCATGGTATTAAAGGTATTATATAAACTTTATAATAAATACTTTTATAATGCATTATTTAAACAGGCATTGTAAAAGTGTCCCTAATAATAGTCATATTAAAAACTTGAAAGCAAAGATAGTTAGCAGATGCTTTTGTGCATTTCTCATGTGTATTATAACACAAGTTGTTTGCAGATGCTTTCCATTATGGCTTTAGGTTCTTCAATTGCACACATTCTAAAATCACTGTTAAAAATGATTAATTCACCATTATTGCATATAATGGACCTAATTGCCAAAATAAAAAACACAATTAGATTAATAATAATTTAACATAATAATTTGGTGTATGTTGCTTGGAGACAACAAATGAAAATGAATGAAGCCATTGTTTTTATTTATTTCAATATGTGAAGTGAAAAATAGTGGCTGTGTCTCGTTTGGAAGGATGCGTCCTCCGGAGGTCGCATTTGTCGGCCGCATACGTCATCGAGGCTGTCTCGTTTCAGAAAAGCGAGTGGGACACTTCGAATGCACCCTTCGAATGCGACCTTCTTTCACGGGAATTCGGAGGATGCAGTGTATTCTTCGTGGGCACTCACAACCCACAATTCTTTGAAATGTCTAAAATAAATTATGCCAATTTGCCCGTTAATATGATGTTCAAATGCAAGTAATGCTAATTCCCAAGTTGAAGTACCACAGAAGATGGGTGTAGAGTATATAATATGTATAATTATATTAATATATAATTAAAAGAAAGTATTAGACTAAAAGTACACCTGTAAAATCTATTTTCTTTTCTCTTTACATCATTATAACTCTCCTAAAATGTACCTCATGCATTCCCTTCCAGAGGGACTTTGTTCCCTTCTCACTCACTCACGCTTGTTAAAGAGTGGCGTGCTATCATAGCAACCATGTTACGTTCCGCTTCCGTTCGTCCTAGGAAGGCTATCTCATTTAAATGAGGCTTGTTTAAAGGAGGACACTCAGTATACTGCAGCCTTCAAAGGAAGCGTCCTACCTAGCATGCAGCCTTCCAAACAAGACACAGCCTGTGATTATACATAAGCAATGAACAATGCTGTTAAACAACTTTATTACACTACATATTAGTGTAATAGACTTAACACTGCTATATGATAATCTAATAAAAGTCTGATAGGTAAATTTGTACCTTAATTTAACATAAATGTCAAATATATACTAAAAAGGTAGACCGTTTAATCATTGATAATAAAAAAAAAAAAAAAAAAACATTTAAAACAACCTATGACAACTGCATTATTCTCTGTTGTAGCTGCATGTGTGACTACACATGTGATCACTACACAGAAGATTATATCCATTCCACTGTAACATAATGTTGCTCCTAGGTAACAAAAACATTTAAGTAATTCCTTATAACATACAAATAATAAATATGACTCTAAATGTTTTAAAATGAATTTAACTCACTAACAAATCTCGATTCAATTTTTGATGGGTGAGAAATCTATAAAAAAAATTCCTTTTTAAGTGCAGTTCTCCTAAGCAAAAATGTGCAGCTGCCAGTGCACCAGGCCAAAAAACTATTTTACAATGATGAAAAAGGATTTGTGTAATTCAAAATCTTCCCTTCATTATGAACTATTTTATTGCCATCTTGCATGTATCATGTGCTTGCAAAGTGAAGAAAATGGGCTTGTTGCCATGAGGAAACATGGTGCAATAGAGGATTAAAACTCGTGAGAGAGAGACCACAACCAGAATTTACTGTCTTAAAAAAATCAGAGGACACTCACTGTGGGTATGTTTGAATGAATCTCACCTCCAGTATTCTTTCATCATCGATCTCGTTAAACACAGTGCCGTTGATCTGATTGGGTTTCAGAGCCACCCAATTAAACACCGGCATACGAAACTTAGTCTTAATGGGTTTCTTGATCTTCACAGCTGCACAAAATGACAAAAACAACATTGTATCAGTATCACAACAAACACACAACATGCAGTGTGAATTACACAACTGATGAACACACCACACATACGGGACGGGTTTATCTGAGTAGGTCCAGTGCACATATATGAGAGTAGGTGAGGGGAAATGTGCCGTGACAAGACCTCTAGTGCTGCAGCATGAATCTCATTAACAAGAAAAAAATTACTGAGGAAAATTTTAGTTGATGAAAGTTTTTTTTTTTTATATGGTCAACAATAATGAAAAAGGAAAAAAATAAAACAAATAAATGCATCATGACGATAATCAAATGGTTTCAATTAAAGCATACTGCTGATGAAAATGTGATGAGGAAAAAATTATATTGCAAGATGTTGGGCATTTCCCCGCTTGAGCAGCGCAATCTGAAAGAGCTGAATATCTGCACAAGGAAATTTACTAACCAGTTAATTACACATCCTATTGTATATATGTGACATTAACCTGCTATTAATCAGTTTTTTTTTCTCTTAGGCAGCGATGAGAAGAAATGGAGAACAGATTTCTCTCCCAAGAAAGACATCAGTGTCTAATCTAGAGTTTCATAAGAGATCTCAAGAACGTCTCAAACCCTGCTCAGATTTGCAAACATACCAAAGACTGTAATCAAAAAT